>NW_026737132.1:0-49364 GCF_949786415.1 Peromyscus eremicus | reverse complement strand
CCAATACACTGTACTTGCTGGGAACAGACGCCAGTTTTATTTGCCCTGTATATGACAATGGGAGCACAATAGTGACTCTTCTTACCAGAAAACAGCTCTTGCTTGAAGCACCAGAAACTGCATGTGATTCAATTCCATTTAGGACTGGGAAACAAATGCTAGCTAGCCTTACAAGAAACACACTCTGCTTTTGAGAAAAGAGCACTCTTCTACTTTCCTGTGTTTAATATAGGGCCAGAACAGTGAGCTTGCTCAGAGCAAAAGAACTGTGCTGACTACACACACGGGCCATATCTATTTCAATTCTGCTTAGGTAACTGACAAGAACAGTAGATCCTCTTCAGTCCAATACACTGTACTTGCTGGGAACAGAGGCCAGTGATATTTGCCCTGTCTATGACAAGGGAGCGCAATAGTGAATCTTCTTACCAGAAAACAACTCTTGCTCTTAGGACCCGAAACTGCATGTGATTCAACTCCATTTAGGACTGTGAAACAAACGCTAGCTCGCCTTACAAGAAACACAATCTGCTTTTGAGAAAAGAGCACTCTTCTACTCTATTGTGTTCTCTATGGGGTCCGAACAGTGAGCTTGCTCAGAACAAAAGAACTGTGGTTCCCACACACTGGGGCCATATCTAGTTCAACTCTGCTTAGGAAACTGACAAGAACAGTAGCTCCTCTTCTGTCCAATACACTGTACTTGCTGAGAACAGACGCGAGTGCTATTTGCACTGTGTATGGCAATCGGAGCTCAATAGTGACTCTTTTGCCAGAAAACAACTCTTGCTCATAGGACTAGAAACTGCATGGGATTCAACTCCATTTCTGACTCGGAAACAAACACTAGCTCGACTTACAAGAAACACACTCTGCTTTTGAGAAAAGAGTACTCTTCTACTCTACAGTTTTTCCTAAGGAATCCGAACAGTGAACTAGCTCAGAACAAAAGAACTTTGCTTCCTACACACAGGGGCCATATCTAGTTCAACTCTGCTTAGGAAACTGACAAGAACAGTAGTTCCTCTTCAGTCCAATACACTGTACTTGCTGAGAACAGACGCGCGTGCTATGTGCACTGTGTATGGCAATGGGAGCTCAATAGTGACTCTTCTTAACAGAAAACAACTCTTGCTAGTAGGACCAGAAACTGCATGGCATTAACCTCCATTTCTGACTGGGAAACAAACACTAGCTCACCTTACAAGAAACACACTCTGCTTTTGAGAAAAGAGCACTCTTCTACTCTACTGTGTTTCCTAATTTTTCCGAACAGTGAGCTTGCTCAGAACAAAAGAACTGTGCTGTGTACAC
Source organism: Peromyscus eremicus (assembly GCF_949786415.1). Lineage (NCBI taxonomy): Eukaryota > Metazoa > Chordata > Mammalia > Rodentia > Cricetidae > Peromyscus > Peromyscus eremicus. The sequence continues at coordinate 48,050 of NW_026737132.1, read as the reverse complement.
ACACGGTCCATATCTAGTTCAACTCTGCTTAGGAAACTGACAAGAACAGTAGATCCTCTTCAGTCCAATACACGGTACTTGCTGTAAGCAGACGCGTGTGGTATTTGCACAGTGTATGGCAATGGAAGCGCAGTAGTGACTTTCCTTACCAGGAAAAAACTCTTGCTCCTAGGACCAGAAACTGCATGGGATTCAACTCCATTTCTGACTGGGAAACAAACACTAGCTTGCCTTACAAGAAACACACTCTGCTTTTGAGAAAAGAGCGCTCTTCTACTCTACAGTGTTTCCTATAGGGCCAGAACAGAGAGCTTGCTCAGAACAAAAGAACTGTGCTTCCTACAAACACGGGCAATATCTAGTTCAACTCTGCTTAGGAAACTGACAACAACAGTAGATCCTCTTCAGTCCAATACGCTGTACTTGCTGGGAACAGACCTCAGTGCTATTTGCCCTGTGTATGACAATGGGAGCACAATAGTGACTCTTCTTACAAGAAAACAACTCTTGCTCATAGGACCACAAGCTGCATGTGATTCAACTCCCTTTCTGACTGGGAAACAAACGCTAGCTCGCCTTACAAGAGAAACACTCTGCTTTTGAGAAAAGAGCACTCTTCTACTCTATTGTGTTTCCTATAGGGCCAGAACAGTGAGCTTGCTCAGAACAAAAAAACTGTGCTTCCTACACACACGGACGATATCTAGTTCAACTCTGCTTAGGAACCTGATGAGAACAGTAGATCCTCTTCAGTCCAATACACTGTACATGCTGCGAACAGACACCATTGCAATTTGCCCTGTGCATGACAATGGGAGCACAATAGTGACTCTTCTTACCAGAAAACAACTCTTGCTCGTAGGACCAGAAACTGCATGGCATTCAACTCCATTTCTGACTGGGAAACAAACACTAGCTCGCCTTAAAGAAACACACTCTGCTTTTGAGAAAAGAGCACTCTTCTACTCTTCTGTGTTTCCTAATTGTTCCGAACAGTGAGCTTGCTCAGAACAAAAGAACTGTGCTTCCTACACACACGGGCCATATCTAGTTCAACTCTGCTTAGGAAATTGACAAGAAAAGAGCTCCTCGTCAGTCCAATATACTGTACTCGCTGTGAACAGACGCGAGTGCTATTTGCACTGTGTATGGCAATGGGAGCACAATAGTGACTTTCCTTACCAGAAAACAACTCTTGCTCGTAGGACCAAAAACTGCATGTGATTCAACTCCATTTAGGACTGGGAAACAAACGCTAACTCACCTTACAAGAAACACACTCTGCTTTTGAGAAAAGAGCACTCTTCTACTCTACTGTGCTTTTTATAGGGCCAGTACAGAGAGCTTGCTCAGAACAATGAACTGAGCTGACTACACACACAGGCCATATCTAATTCAATTCTGCTTAGGAAACTGACAAGAACAGTAGATCCTCTTCCGTCCAATACACTGTACTTGCTGGGAACAGAAGCCAGTGCTATTTGACCTGTGTATGACAATGGGAGCACAATAGTGACTCTTTTTACAAAAAAAAACTCTTGCTCATAGGACCACAAACTGCATGTGATTCAACTCCATTTCTGACTGGGAAACAAACGCTAGCTCGCCTTACAAGAAAAACACTCTGCTTTTGAGAAAAGAGCACTCTTCTACTCTAATGTGTTTCCTATAGGGCCAGAACAGTGAGCTTGCTCAGAACAAAAAAAGTGTGCTTCCTACACACACGGACCATATCTATTTCAACTCTGCTTAGGAACCTGACAAGAACAGTAGATCCTCCTCAGTCCAATACACTGTACATGCTGGGAACAGACACCATTGCTATTTGCCCTGTGCATGACAATGGGAGCACAATAGTGACTTTCCTTACCAGAAAACAACTCTTGCTCGTAGGACCAGAAACTGCATGGGATAGAACTCCATTTAGGACTGGGAAAAACACACTAGCTTGCCTTACAAGAAACACACTCTGCTTTTGAGAAAAGAGTACTCTTCTACTCTACTGTGTTTCCTATAGGGCCAGAACAGTGAGCTTGCTCAGAACAAAAGTACTGTGCTGACTACACACATGGGCCATATCTATTTCAATTCTGCTTAGGTAACTGACAAGAACAGTAGATCCTCTTCAGTCCAATACACTGTACTTGCTGGGAACAGACGCCAGTGATATTTGCCCTGTGTATGACAATGGGAGCGCAATAGTGAATCTTCTTACCAGAAAACAACTCTTGCTCTTAGGACCCGAAACTGCATGTGATTCAACTCCATTTAGGACTGTGAAGCAAACGCTAGCTCGCCTTACAAGAAACACAATCTGCTTTTGAGAAAAGAGCACTCTTCTACTCTATTGTGTTTTCTATGGGGTCCGAACAGTGAGCTTGCTCAGAACAAAAGAACTGTGGTTCCCACACACACGGGCCATATCTAGTTCAACTCTGCTTAGGAAACTGACAAGAACAGTAGCTCCTCTTCAGTCCAATACACTGTACTTGCTGGGAACAGACGCGAGTGCTATTTGCACTGTGTATGGCAATCGGAGCTCAATAGTGACTCTTTTGCCAGAAAACAACTCTTGCTCGTAGGACTAGAAACTGCATGGGATTCAACTCCATTTAGGTCTGGGAAACAAACGCTAGCTCGACTTACGAGAAACACACTCTGCTTTTGAGAAAAGAGTACTCTTCTACTCTACAGTTTTTCCTAAGGGATCCGAACAGTGAACTAGCTCAGAACAAAAGAACTTTGCTTCCTACACACACAGGCCATATCTAGTTCAACTCTGCTTAGGAAACTGACAAGAACAGTAGATCCTCTTCAGTCCAATACATGGTACTTGCTGGAAGCAGACGCGTGTGGTATTTGCACAGTGTATGGCAATGGAAGCGCAGTAGTGACTTTCCTTATCAGGAAAAAACTCTTGCTCCTAGGACCAGAAACTGCATGGGATTCAACTCCATTTCTGACTGGGAAACAAACACTAGCTCGCCTTACAAGAAACACACTCTGCTTTTGAGAAAAGAGCGCTCTTCTACTCTACAGTGTTTCCTATAGGGCCAGAACAGTGAGCTTGCTCAGAACAAAAGAACTGTGCTTCCTACAAACACGGGCAATATCTAGTTCAACTCTGCTTAGGAAATTGACAACAACAGTAGATCCTCTTCAGTCCAATTCACTGTACTTGCTGGGAACAGACCTCAGTGCTATTTGCCCTGTGTATGACAATGGGAGCACAATAGTGACTCTTCATACAAGAAAACAACTCTTGCTCATAGGACCACAAACTGCAATTGATTCAACTCCCTTTCTGACTGGGAAACAAACGCTAGCTCGCCTTACATGAAAAACACTCTGCTTTTGAGAAAAGAGCACTCTTCTACTCTACTGTGTTTCCTATAGGGCCAGAACAGTGAGCTTGCTCAGAACAAAAAAACTGTGCTTCCTACACACACGGACGATATCTAGTTCAACTCTGCTTAGGAACCTGATGAGAACTGTAGATCCTTTTCAGTCCAATACACTGTACATGCTGGGAACAGACACCATTGCAATTTGCCCTGTGCATGACAATGGGAGCACAATAGTGACTCTTTTTACCAGAAAACAACTGTTGCTCGTAGGACCAGAAACTGCATGGCATTCAACTCCATTTCTGACTGGGAAACAAACACTAGCTCGCCTTAAAGAAACACACTCTGCTTTTGAGAAAAGAGCACTCTTCTACTCTACTGTGTTTCCTAATTGTTCTGAAAAGTGAGCTTGCTCAGAACAAAAGAACTGTGCTTCCTACACACACGGGCCATATCTAGTTCAACTCTGCTTAGGAAACTGACAAGAAAAGAGCTCCTCGTCAGTCCAATACACTGTACTCGCTGGAAGCAGACGCGTGTGGTATTTGCACAGTGTATGGCAATGGAAGCACAATAGTGACTTTCCTTACCAGAAAAAAACTCTTGCTCGTAGGACCAGAAACTGCATGGGATTCAACTCCATTTCTGACTGGGAAACAAACAGTAGCACGCCTTACAAGAAACACACTCTGCTTTTGAAAAAAGAGCGCTCTTCTACTGTACAGTATTTCCTATGGGGTCCGAACAGTGAGCTTGCTCAGAACAAAAGAACTGTGCTTCCTACACACACGGGCATATCTAGTTCAATTCTGCTTAGGAAACTGACAAGAAAAGAGCTCCTCGTCAGTCCAATACACTGTACTCACTGTGAACAGATGTGAGTGCTATTTGCACTGCGTATGGCAATGGGAGCACAATAGTGACTTTCCTTACCAGAATACAACTCTTGCTCGTAGGACCAAAAACTGCATGTGATTCAACTCCATTTAGGACTGGGAAACAAACGCTAGCTCGCCTTACAAGAAACACACTCTGCTTTTGAGAAAAGAGCACTCTTCTACTCTACTGTGCTTTTTATAGGGCCAGTACAGTGAGCTTGCTCAGAACAATGAACTGTGCTGACTACACACACAGGCCATATCTATTTCAATTCTGCTTAGGAAACTGAAAGAACAGTAGATGCTCTTCAGTCCAATACACTGTACCTGCTGGGAACAGACGCCAGTTCTATTTGCCCTGTGTATGACAATGGGAGCACAATAGTGACTCTTCTTACAAGAAAACAACTCTTGCTCATAGGACCACAAACTGCATGTGATTCAACTCCATTTCTGACTGGGAAACAAACGCTAGCTCGCCTTACAAGAAACACCCTCTGCTTTAGAGAAAAGAGCACTCTTCTACTCTACTGTGTTTCCTATAGGGCAAGGACAGTGAGCTTGCTCAGAACAAAAGAACTGTGCTTCCTACACACACGGACCATATCTATTTCAACTCTGCTTAGGAACCTGACAAGAACAGTAGATCCTATTCAGTCCAATACACTGTACTCGCTGTGAACAGACGCGAGTGCTATTTGCACTGTGTAGGCAATGGGAGCGCAATAGTGACTTTCCTTACCAGAAAACAACTCTTGCTCATACGACCGAAAACTGCATGTGATTCAACTCCATTTAGAACTGGGAAATAAACGCTAGCTCGCCTTACAATAAACACACTCTGCTTTTGAGAAAAGATCACTCTTCTACTCTACTGTGTTTCCTATAGGGTCCAAACAGTGTGCTTGCTCAGAACAAAAGAACTGTGCTTCCTACAAACACGGCCATATCTAGTTCAATTCTGCTTAGCAAACTGACAAGAACAGAAGCTCCTCTTGAGTCCGATACACTGTACTTGCTGGGAACAGACGCGTGTGCTATTTGCACTGGGTATGGCAATGGGAGCGCAATAGTGACTCTTCTTATCAGAAAAAAACTCTTGCTCGTAGGACCAGAAACTGCATGGGATTCAACTCCATTTATGTCTGGGAAACAAACACTAGCTTTCCTTACAAGAAACACACTCTGCTTTTGAGAAAAGAGCACTCTTCTACTCTACTGTGTTTCCTATGGGGTCTGAACAGTGAGCTTGCTCAGAACAAAAGAACTGTGCTTCCTACACACTCGGGCCATATCTAATTCAACTCTGCTTAGGAAACTGACAAGAACAGTAGCTCCTCTTCAGTCCAATACACTGTACTTGCTGGGAACAGACGCGAGTGCTATTTGCACTGTGTATGGCAATGGGAGCACAATAGTGACTTTCCTTACCAGAAAACAACTCTTGCTCCTAGGACCAGAAACTGCATGTGTATTTCAACTCCATTTAGGACTGGGAAACAAAGGCTAGATTGCCTTAAAAGAAACACACCCTGCATTTGAAAAAAGAGCACTCTTCTTCTCTATTGTGTTTCCTATGGTGTCCGAACATTGAGCTTGCTCACAACAAAAGAACTGTGCTTCCTACAAACACGGGCCATATCTAGTTCAACTCTGCTTAGGAAACTGACAAGAACAGTAGATCCTCCTCAGTCCAATACACTGTACTTGCTGGGAACAGATGCGAGTGCTATTTGCACTGTGTATGGAAATGGGAGCACAATAGTAACTCTTCTTACCAGAAAACAACTCTTGCTGGTAGGACCAAAAACTGCATGTGATTCAACTCCTTTTAGAACTGGGAAACAAACACTAGCTCGCCTTACAAGAAACACACTCTGCTTCTGAGAAAAGAGCACTCATCTACTCTACTGTGTTTCCTACATGGCCAGAACAGTGAGCTTGCTCAGAACAAAAGAACTGTGCTGCCTACACACACGGGCCCTATCTAGTTCAATTCTGCTTAGGAAACTGACAAGATCAATAGATCCACTTCAGTCCAATACACTGTACATGCTGGCAACAGACGCCAGTGGTATTTGCCCTGTGTGTGACAATGGGAGCACAATAGTGACTCTTCTTACCAGAAAACAACTCTTGCTAGTAGGACCAAAAACTGCATGTGATTCAACTCCATTTAGGACTGGGAAACAAACGCTAGCTCGCCGTACAAGAAACATACTCTGCTTTTGAGAAAAGAGCACTCATCTACTGTACTGTGTTTTCTATGGGGTCCGAACAGTGAGCTTGCTCAGAACAAAAGAACTGTGCTTCCTACACACACGGGCCTTATCTAGTTCAACTCTGCATAAGAAACTGACTAGACCCGTAGCTCCTCTTCAGTCCAATACACTGTACTTGCTGGGAACATACGCGAGTGCTATTTGCACTGTATATGGAAATGGGAGCACAATAGTTACTCTTCTTACCAGAGAACAACTCTTGCTGGTAGGACCAAAAACTGCATGTGATTCAACTCCTTTTTGAACTGGGAAACAAACGCTAGCTCACCTTACAAGAAACACACTCTGCTTCTGAGAAAAGAACACTCATCTACTCTACTGTGTTTCCTATATTTCCAGAACTGTGAGCTTGCTCAGAACAAAAGAACTGTGCTGCCTACACACACGGGCCCTATCTAGTTCAATTCTGCTTAGGAAACTGACAAGATCAATAGATCCACTTCAGTCCAATACACTGTACATGCTGGCAACAGACGCCAGTGCTATTTGCCCTGTGTGTGACAATGGGAGCACAATAGTGACTCTTCTTACCAGAAAACAACTCTTGCTAGTAGGACCAAAAACTGCATGTGATTCAACTCCATTTAGGACTGGGAAACAAACGCTAGCTCGCCGTACAAGAAACATACTCTGCTTTTGAGAAAAGAGCACTCATCTACTGTACTGTGTTTTCTATGGGTCCGAACATTAAGCTTGCTCAGAACAAAAGAACTGTGCTTCCTACACACACGGGCCTTATCTAGTTCAACTCTGCATAGGAAACTGACTAGAACCGTAGCTCCTCTTCAGTCCAATACACTGTACTTGCTGGGAACAGACTCGAGGGCAATTTGCACTGTGTATGGCAAAGGGAGCACAATAGTGACTCTTCTTACCAGAAAACAACTCTTGCTCGTAGGACCAGAAACTGCATGTGTATTCCAACTCCACTTAGGACTGGGAAACAAACGCTAGCTTGCCTTACTAGAAACTCACTCTGCTTTAGAGAAAAGAGCACTCTTCTACTCTAATGTGTTTCCTATAGGGCCAGAACAGTGAGCTTGCTCAGAACATAAGAACTGAGCTTCCTACACACACGGGCCATATCTAGTTCAACTCTGCTTAGGAAACTGACAAGAACAGTAGCTTCTCTTCAGTCCGATACACTGTACTTGCTGGGAAAAGACGCCAGTGCTATTTGCACTGTGTATGGCAATGGGAGTGCAATAGTGACTTTTCTTACCAGAAAACAACTCTTGCTCGTAGGACCAGAAACTGCATGTGATTCAACTCCATTTAGGACTGGGAAACAAACGCTACCTAACCTTACAGGAAACACACTCTGCTTTTGAGAAAAGAGCACTCATCTACTCTACTGTGTTTAATATGGGTTCCGAACAGTTAGCTTGCTCAGAACAAAAGAACTGTGCTTCCTACACACATGGGACATATCTAGTTCAACTCTGCTTAGGAAACGGAAAAGAACAGTAGCTCCTCTTCAGTCCGATCACACGTGAGTGCTATTGCACTGTGTATGGCAATGGGAGCACAATAGTGACTTTCCTTGCCAGAAAACAACTCATGCTCGTAGGACCAGAAACTGCATGTGATTCAACTCCATTTAGGACTGGGAAAAAAACGCTAGCTGGCCTTACAAGAAACACACTCTGCTTTTGAGAAAAGAGCACTCTTCTACTCTACTGTGTTTCCTATAGGGCCAGAACAGTGAGCTTGCTCAGAACATAATAACTGTGCTTCCTACACACACGGGCCATATCTAGTTCAACTCTGCTTAGGAACCTGACAAGAACAGTAGATCCTCTTAAGTCCAATACACTGTACTTGCTGGGAACAGACGCCAGTGCTATTTGTCCTGTGTATGGCAAAGGCAGTGCAATAGTGACTATTCTTACCATAAAACAACTCTTGCTCATAGGACCAGAAACTTCATGTGATTCAACTCCATTTAGGACTGGGAAACAAACGCTAGCTCGCCTTACAAGAAACACACTGTGCTTTAGAGAAGAGAGCACTCTTCTACTCTACTGTGTTCCTATAGGGCCAGAAGAGTGAGCTTGCTCAGAACAAAAGAACTGTGCTTCCTACACACGGGCCATATCTAGTTCAACTCTGCTTAGGAAACTGACAAGAACAGTAGCTCCTATTCAGTCCCATACACTGTACTTGCTAAGAACAGATGGGAGTGCTATTTGCACTGTGTATGGCAATGGGAGCGCAATAGGGACTTTCCTTACCAGAAAACAACTCTTGCTCATAGGACCAGAAAGTGCATGTGATTAAACTCCATTTAGGACTGGGAAACAAACACTAGCTTGCCTTACAAGAAAGACTCTCTGATTTTGGAAAAGAGCACTATTCTACTCTACTGTGTTTCCTATGGGGTCCAAACAATGAGCTTGCTCAGAACAAAAGAACTGTGCTTCGTGCACACATGGGCCATATCTAGTTCAACTCTGCTTAGGAAACTGAAAAGAACAGTAGATCCTCTTCAGTCCAATACACTGTACTTGCTGGGAACAGACGCGAGTGCTATTTGCACTGTGTAGGGCAATTGGAGCACAATAGTGACTCATCTTACCAGAAAACAACTCTTGCTCATAGGACAAAAAACTGCATGTGACTCAACTCCATTTAGGACTGGGAAACAAACGCTAGCTCGCCTTACAAGAAACACAGTCTGCTTTTGAGAAAAGAGCACTCTTCTACTCTACTGTGTTTCCTATGGGGTCCGAACAGTGAGCTTGCTCAGAACAAAAAAAACTGTGCTTCCTACACACAGGGCCATATCTAGTTCAAGTCTGCTTAGGAACCTGACAAGAACAGTAGATCCTCTTAAGTCCAATACACTGTACTTGCTGGCAACAGATGCCAGTGCTATTTGTCCTGTGTATAACAATGGCAGCGCAATAGTGACTTTCCTTACCAGAAAACATCTCTTGCTCATAGTACCAGAAACTGCATGGGATTCAACTCCATTTAGGACTCGGAAACAAACGCTAGTTCGCCTTTCAAGAAAAACACTCTGCTTTAGAGAAAAGAGCACTCTTCTAGTCTACTGTGTTTCCTATGGGGTCCAAACAGTGAGCTTGCTCAGAACAAAAGAACTGTGCTTCCTAAACACACAAACCATATGTAGTTCAACTCTGCTTAGGAACCTGACAAGAACAGTTGCTCCTCTTCAGTCCAACACTGTATTTGCTGGGAACAGACGCGAGTGCTATTTGCACTGTGTATGGCAATGGGAGCTCAATAGTGACATTCCTTACCAGAAAACAACTCTTGTACGTAGGACCAGAAACTGCATGTGTTTCAACTCCATTTAGGACTGGGAAACAAACGCTAGCTCGCCTTACAAGAAACACACTCTGCTTTAGAGAAAAGAGCACTCTTCTTCTCTACTGTGTCTCATATTGGGTCCGAACAGTGAGCTTGCTCAGAACAAAAGAACTGTGCTTCCTACACACACGGGCAATATCTAGTTCAACTCTGCTTAGGAAACTGACAAGAACAGTAGCTCCTCTTCAGTCCAATACATTGTACTTGCTGGCAACAGACGCCAGTGCTATTTGTACTGCATATGGCAATGGGAGCGCAATAGTGACTTTCCTTACCAGAAAACAACTTTTGCTCCTGGGACCAACAACTGCATGTGATTCAACTCCATTTAGGACTGGGAATAAAAACGCTACCTTGCCTTACAAGAAACAAACTCTGCTTTTGAGAAAAGAGCACTCTTCTACTCTACTGTGTTTCCTATAGGGCCAGAACAGTGAGCTTGCTCAGAACATAATAACTGTGCTTCCTACACACACGGGCCATATCTAGTTCAACTCTGCTTAGGAACCTGACAAGAACAGTAGATCCTCTTAAGTCCAATACACTGTACTTGCTGGGAACAGACGCCAGTGCTATTTGTCCTGTGTATGGCAAAGGCAGTGCAATAGTGACTATTCTTACCATAAAACAACTCTTGCTCATAGGACCAGAAACTTCATGTGATTCAACTCCATTTAGGACTGGGAAACAAACGCTAGCTCGCCTTACAAGAAACACACTCTGCTTTTGAGAAAAGAGCACTCTTCTACTTTCCTGTGTTTCCTATAGGGCCAGAACAGTGAGCTTGCTCAGAACAAAAGAACTGTGCTGACTACACACACGGGCCATATCTATTTCAATTCTGCTTAGGTAACTGACAAGAACAGTAGATCCTCTTCAGTCCAATACACTGTACTTGCTGGGAACAGACGCCAGTGATATTTACCCTGTGTATGAAAATGGGAGCGCAATAGTGAATCTTCTTACCAGAAAACAACTCTTGCTCTTAGGACCCGAAACTGCATGTGATTCAACTCCATTTACGACTGTGGAACAAACGCTAGTTCGCCTTTCAAGAAACACAATCTGCTTTTGAGAAAAGAGCACTCTTCTACTCTATTGTGTTTTCTATGGGGTCCGAACAGTGAGCTTGCTCAGAACAAAAGAACTGTGGTTCCCCCACACACGGGCCATATCTAGTTCAACTCTGCTTAGGAAACTGACAAGAACAGTAGCTCCTCTTCAGTCCAATACACTGTACTTGTTGGGAACACACGCGAGTGCTATATGCACTGTGTATGGCAATGGGAACATAATAGTGACTTTCCTTACCAGAAAACAACTCTTGCTCTTAGGAGCAGAACTGTATATGATTCAACTCCATTTAGGACTGGGAAACAAACGCTAGCTTGCCTTACAAGAAACATACTCTGCTTTTGAGAAAAGAGCACTCTTCTTCTCTACTGTATTTTTTATGGGGTCCGAACAGTGTGCTTGCTCAGAACAAAAGAACTGTGCTTCCTAGACACATGGGCCATAACTAGTTCAACTCTGCTTAGGAAAATGACAAGAACATTAGCTCCTCTTCAGTCCAATACACTGTACTTGCTGGGAACAGACGCGAGTCCTATTTGCACTGTGTATGGCAATCGGAGCTCAATAGTGACTCTTTTGCAAGAAAACAACTCTTGCTCGTAGGACTAGAAACTGCATGGGATTCAACTCCACTTAGGTCTGGGAAACAAATGCTAGCTCAACTTACAAGAAACACACTCTGCTTTTGAGAAAAGAGTACTCTTCTACTCTACTGTTTTTCCTAAGGGATCCGAACAGTGAACTAGCTCAAAACAAAAGAACTGTGCTTCCTACACACACGGGCCATATCTAGTTCAACTCTGCTTAGGAAACTGACAAGAACAGTATCTCCTCTTCAGTCCAATACACTGTACTTGCTGAGAACAGACGCGAGTGCTATTTGCACTGTGTATGGCAATGGGAGCTCAATAGTGACTCTTCTTAACAGAAAACAACTCTTGCTAGTAGGACGAGAAACTGCATGGCATTCAACTCCATTTCTTACTGGGAAACAAACACTAGCTCGCCTTACAAGAAACACACTCTGCTTTTGAGAAAAGAGCACTCTTCTACTCTACTGTGTTTCCTAATTGTTCCGAACAGTGAGCTTGCTCAGAACAAAAGAACTGTGCTTTGTACACACACGGGCCATATCTAGTGCAACTCTGCTTAGGAAACTGACAAGTACAGTAGATCCTCTTCAGTCCAATACACGGTACTTGCTGGAAGCAGACGCGAGTGGTATTTGCACAGTGTATGGCAATGGAAGCGCAATAGTGACTTTCCTTACCAGAAAAAAACTCTTGCTCGTAGGACCATAAACTGCATGGGATTCAACTCCATTTCTGACTGGGAAACAAACACTAGCTTGCCTTACAAGAAACACACTCTGCTTTTGAGAAAAGAGCGCTCTACTACTCTACAGTGTTTCCTATAGGGCCAGAACAGTGAGCTTGCTCAGAACAAAAGAACTGTGCTTCCTACACACACGGGCAATATCTAGTTCAACTCTGCTTAGGAAACTGACAAGAACAGTAGATCCTCTTCAGTCCAATACACTGTACTTGCTGGGAACAGACGTCAGTGCTATTTGCCCTGTGTATGACAATGGGAGCACAATAGTGACTCTTCTTACAAGAAAACAACTCTTGCTCATAGGACCACAAACTGCATGTGATTCAACTCCATTTCTGACTGGGAAACAAACGCTAGCTCGCCTTACAAGAAAAACACTCTGCTTTTGAGAAAAGAGCACTCTTCTACTCTACTGTGTTTCCTATAGGGCCAGAACAGTGAGCTTGCTCAGAACAAAAAAACTGTGCTTCCTACACACACGGACGATATCTAGTTCAACTGTGCTTAAGAACCTGACAAGAACAGTAGATCCTCCTCAGTCCAATACACTGTACTCGCTGTGAACAGACGTTAGTGCTATTTGCAATGTGTATGGCAATGGGAGCACAATAGCCTATCCTTACCAGAAAACAACTCTTGCTCATAGGACCGAAAACTGCATGTGATTCAACTCCATTTAGAACTGGGACATAAACGCTAGCTCGCCTTACAAGAAACACACTCTGCTTTTGAGAAAAGAGCACTCTTCTACTCTACTGTGTTTCCTATGTGGTCCAAACAGTGAGCTTGCTCAGAACAAAAGAACTGCGCTTCCTACACACACGGCCATATCTAGTTCAATTCTGCTTAGGAAACTGACAAGAACAGTAGTTCCTCTTCAGTCCAATACACTGTACTTGCTGGGAACAGACGCATGTGCTATTTGCAATGTGTATGGCAATGGGAGCGCAATAGTGACTCTTCTTATCAGAAAACAACTCTTGCTCGTAGGACCAGAAACTGCATGGGATTCAACTCCATTTCTGTCTGGGAAACAAACACTGGCTTTCCTTACAAGAAACACACTCTGCTTTTGAGAAAAGAGCACTCTTCTACTCTACTGTGTTTCCTATAGGGTCCGAACAGTGAGCTTGCTCAGAACAAAAGAACTGTGCTTCCTACACACACGGGCCATATCTAGTTGAATTCTGCTTAGAAAACTGACAAGAACAGTAGATCCTCTTCAGTCCAATACACTGTACTTGCTGGGAACAGACGTCAGTGCTATTTGCCCTGTGTATGACAATGGGAGCACAATAGTGACTCTTCTTACAAGAAAACAACTCTTGCTCATAGGACCACAAACTGCATGTGATTCAACTCCATTTCTGACTGGGAAACCAATGCTAGCTCGCCTTACAAGAAAAACACTCTGCTTTTGAGAAAAGAGCACTCTTCTACTCTACTGAGTTTCCTATAGGGCCAGAACAGTGAGCTTGCTCACAACAAAAAAAATTGTGCTTTCTACACACACGGACGATATCTAGTTCAACTCTGCTTAGGAACCTGAAAAGAACAGTAGATCCTCCCCAGTCCAATACACTGTACATGCTGGGAACAGACACCATTGCAATTTGCCCTGTGCATGACAATGGGAGCACAATAGTGACTCTTCTTACCAGAAAACAACTCTTGCTCATAGGACCAGAAACTGCATGGCTTTCAACTCCATTTCTGACTGGAAAACAAACACTAGCTCGCCTTACAAGAAACACACTCTGCTTTTGAAAAAAGAGCACTCTTCTACTCTACTGTGTTTCCTAATGGTTCCGAAAAGTGAGCTTGCTCAGAACAAAAGAACTGTGCTTCCTACACACACGGGCCATATCTAGTTCAACTCTGCTTAGGAAACTGAGAAGAAAAGAGCTAATTGTCAGTCCAATACACCGTACTCGCTGTGAACAGACGCGAGTGCTATTTGCACTGTGTATGGCAATGGGAGCACAATAGTGACTTTCCTTACCAGAAAACAACTCTTGCTCGTAGGACCAAAAACTGCATGTGATTCAACTCCATTTAGGACTGGGAAACAAACGCTAGCTCACGTTACAAGAAACACACTCTGCTTTTGAGAAAAGAGCACTCTTCTACTCTACTGTGCTTTTTATAGGGCCAGTACAGAGAGCTTGCTCAGAACAATGAACTGTGCTGACTACACACACAGTCCATATCTATTTCAATTCTGCTTAGGAAACTGACAAGAACAGTAGATCCTTTCAGTCGAATACACTGTACTTGCTGGGAACAGAAGCCAGTGCTATTTGCCCTGTGTATGACAATGGGAGCACAATAGTGACGCTTCTTACAAGAAAACAACTCTTGCTCATAGGACCACAAACTGCATGTGATTCAACTCCATTTCTGACTGGGAAACAAACGCTAGCTCGCCTTACAAGAAAAACACTCTGCTTTTGAGAAAAGAGCACTCTTCTACTCTAATGTGTTTCTTATAGGGCCAGAACAGTGAGCTTGCTCAGAACAAAAAAACTGTGCTTCCTACACAAACGGACCATATCTAGTTCAACTCTGCTTAGGAACCTGACAAGAACAGTAGATCCTCCTCAGTCCAATACACTGTACATGCTGGGAACAGACACCATTGCTATTTGCCCTGTGCATGACAATGGGAGCACAATAGTGACTCTTCTTACCAGAAAACAACTCTTGCTCGTAGGACCAGAAACTGCATGGCATTCAACTCCATTTCTGACTGGGAAACAAACACTAGCTCGCCTTACAAGAAACACACTCTGCTTTTGAGAAAAGAGCACTCTTCTACTCTACTGTGTTTCCGAATTGTTCCGAACAGTGAGCTTGCTCAGAACAAAAGAACTGTGCTTTGTAAACACACGGTCCATATCTAGTTCAACTCTGCTTAGGAAACTGACAAGAACAGTAGATCCTCTTCAGTCCAATACACGGTATTTGCTGGGAGCAGATGCGTGTGGTATTTGCACAGTGTATGGCAATGGAAGTGCAAATGTGACTTTCCTTACCAGAAAAAAACTCTTGCTCGTAGGACCAAAAACTGATTGGGATTCAACTCCATTTCTGTCTGGGAAACAAACACTAGCTCGCCTTACAAGAAACACACTCTGCTTTTGAGAAAAGAGCGCCCTTCTAATCTACAGTGTTTCCTATGGGGTCCGAACAGTGAGATTGCTCAGAACAAAATAACTGTGCTTCCTACACACACGGGCCATATCTAGTTCAACTCTGCTTAGGAAACTGACAAGAAAAGAGCTCCTCGTCAGTCCAATACACTGTACTCACTGTGAACAGACGCGAGTGCTATTTGCACTGTGTATGGCAATGGGAGCACAATAGTGACTTTCCTTACCAGAAAACAACTCTTGCTCGTAGGACCAAAAACTGCATGTGATTCAACTCCATTTAGGACTGGGAATCAAACGCTAGCTCACCTTACAAGAAACACACTCTGATTTTGAGAAAAGAGCACTCTTCTACTCTACTGTGCTTTTTATAGGGCCAGTACAGTGAGCTTGCTCAGAACAATGAACTGTGCTGACTACACACACAGACCATATCTATTTCAATTCTGCTTAGGAAACTGACAAGAACAGTAGATCCTCTTCAGTCCAATACACTGTACTTGCTGGGAACAGACGCCAGTGCTATTTGCCCTGTGTATGACAATGGGAGCACAATAGTGACTCTTCTTACAAGAAAACAACTCTTGCTCATAGGACCACAAACTGCATGTGATTCAACTCCATTTCTGACTGGGAAACCAACGCTAGCTCGCCTTACAAGAAACACACTCTGCTTTTGAGAAAAGAGCACTCTTCTACTCTACTGTGTTTCCTAATTGTTCCGAAAAGTGAGCTTGCTAAGAACAAAAGAACTGTGCTTCCTACACACACGGACCATATCTATTTCAACTCTGCTTAGGAACCTGACAAGAACAGTAGATCCTCCTCAGTCCAATACACTGTACTCGCTGTGAACAGACGCGAGTGCTATTTGCACTGTGTATGGCAATGGGAGCGCAATAGCCTATCCTTACCAGAAAACATCTCTTGCTCATAGGACCGAAAACTGCATGTGTTTAAACTCCATTTAGAACTGGGAAATAAACGCTAGCTCGCCTTACAAGAAACACACTCTGCTTTTGAGAAAAGAGCACTCTTCTACTCTACTGTGTTTCCTATGGGGTCCAAACAATGAGCTTGCTCAGAACAAAAGAACTGCGCTTCCTACACACACGGCCATATCTAGTTCAATTCTGCTTAGGAAAGTGACAAGAACAGTAGCTCCTCTTCAGTCCAATACACTGTACTTGCTGGGAACAGACACATGTGCTATTTGCACTTTGTATGGCAATGGGAGCGCAATAGTGACTCTTTTTATCAGAAAACAACTCTTGCTCGTAGGACCAGAGACTGCATGGGATTCAACTCCATTTCTGTCTGGGAAACAAACACTAGCTTTCCTTACAAGAAACACACTCTGCTTTTGAGAAAAGAGCACTCTTCTACTCTACTGTGTTTCCTATGGGGTCTGAACAGTGAGCTTGCTCAGAACAAAAGAACTGTGCTTCCTACACACACGGGCCATATCTAGTTGAATTCTGCTTAGAAAACTGACAAGAACAGTAGATCCTCTTCAGTCCAATACACTGTACTTGCTGGGAACAGACGCCAGTTTTATTTGCCCTGTATATGACAATGGGAGCACAATAGTGACTCTTCTTACCAGAAAACAGCTCTTGCTTGAAGCACCAGAAACTGCATGTGATTCAATTCCATTTAGGACTGGGAAACAAATGCTAGCTAGCCTTACAAGAAACACACTCTGCTTTTGAGAAAAGAGCACTCTTCTACTTTCCTGTGTTTAATATAGGGCCAGAACAGTGAGCTTGCTCAGAGCAAAAGAACTGTGCTGACTACACACACGGGCCATATCTATTTCAATTCTGCTTAGGTAACTGACAAGAACAGTAGATCCTCTTCAGTCCAATACACTGTACTTGCTGGGAACAGACGCCAGTGATATTTGCCCTGTCTATGACAAGGGAGCGCAATAGTGAATCTTCTTACCAGAAAACAATTCTTGCTCTTAGGACCCGAAACTGCATGTGATTCAACTCCATTTAGGACTGTGAAACAAACGCTAGCTCGCCTTACAAGAAACACAATTTGCTTTTGAGAAAAGAGCACTCTTCCTCTCTATTGTGTTCTCTATGGGGTCCGAACAGTGAGCTTGCTCAGAACAAAAGAACTGTGGTTCCCACACACTGGGGCCATATCTAGTTCAACTCTGCTTAGGAAACTGACAAGAACAGTAGCTCCTCTTCTGTCCAATACACTGTACTTGCTGAGAACAGACGCGAGTGCTATTTGCACTGTGTATGGCAATCGGAGCTCAATAGTGACTCTTTTGCCAGAAAACAACTCTTGCTCATAGGACTAGAAACTGCATGGGATTCAACTCCATTTCTGACTCGGAAACAAACACTAGCTCGACTTACAAGAAACACACTCTGCTTTTGAGAAAAGAGTACTCTTCTACTCTACAGTTTTTCCTAAGGGATCCGAACAGTGAACTAGCTCAGAACAAAAGAACTTTGCTTCCTACACACACGGGCCATATCTAGTTCAACTCTGCTTAGGAAACTGACAAGAACAGTAGTTCCTCTTCAGTCCAATACACTGTACTTGCTGAGAACAGACGCGAGTGCTATGTGCAATGTGTATGGCAATGGGAGCTCAATAGTGACTCTTCTTAACAGAAAACAACTCTTGCTAGTAGGACCAGAAACTGCATGGCATTAACTTCCATTTCTGACTGGGAAACAAACACTAGCTCACCTTACAAGAAACACACTCTGCTTTTGAGAAAAGAGCACTCTTCTACTCTACTGTGTTTCCTAATTTTTCCGAACAGTGAGCTTGCTCAGAACAAAAGAACTGTGCTGTGTACACACACGGTCCATATCTAGTTCAACTCTGCTTAGGAAACTGACAAGAACAGTAGATCCTCTTCAGTCCAATACACGGTACTTGCTGTAAGCAGACGCGTGTGGTATTTGCACAGTGTATGGCAATGGAAGCGCAGTAGTGACTTTCCTTACCAGGAAAAAACTCTTGCTCCTAGGACCAGAAACTGCATGGGATTCAACTCCATTTCTGACTGGGAAACAAACACTAGCTTGCCTTACAAGAAACACACTCTGCTTTTGAGAAAAGAGCGCTCTTCTACTCTACAGTGTTTCCTATAGGGCCAGAACAGAGAGCTTGCTCAGAACAAAAGAACTGTGCTTCCTACAAACACGGGCAATATCTAGTTCAACTCTGCTTAGGAAACTGACAACAACAGTAGATCCTCTTCAGTCCAATACGCTGTACTTGCTGGGAACAGACCTCAGTGCTATTTGCCCTGTGTATGACAATGGGAGCACAATAGTGACTCTTCTTACAAGAAAACAACTCTTGCTCATAGGACCACAAGCTGCATGTGATTCAACTCCCTTTCTGACTGGGAAACAAACGCTAGCTCGCCTTACAAGAAAAACACTCTGCTTTTGAGAAAAGAGCACTCTTCTACTCTATTGTGTTTCCTATAGGGCCAGAACAGTGAGCTTGCTCAGAACAAAAAAACTGTGCTTCCTACACACACGGACGATATCTAGTTCAACTCTGCTTAGGAACCTGATGAGAACAGTAGATCCTCTTCAGTCCAATACACTGTACATGCTGCGAACAGACACCATTGCAATTTGCCCTGTGCATGACAATGGGAGCACAATAGTGACTCTTCTTACCAGAAAACAACTCTTGCTCGTAGGACCAGAAACTGCATGGCATTCAACTCCATTTCTGACTGGGAAACAAACACTAGCTCGCCTTAAAGAAACACACTCTGCTTTTGAGAAAAGAGCACTCTTCTACTCTACTGTGTTTCCTAATTGTTCCGAACAGTGAGCTTGCTCAGAACAAAAGAACTGTGCTTCCTACACACACGGGCCATATCTAGTTCAACTCTGCTTAGGAAACTGACAAGAAAAGAGCTCCTCGTCAGTCCAATATACTGTACTCGCTGTGAACAGACGCGAGTGCTATTTGCACTGTGTATGGCAATGGGAGCACAATAGTGACTTTCCTTACCAGAAAACAACTCTTGCTCGTAGGACCAAAAACTGCATGTGATTCAACTCCATTTAGGACTGGGAAACAAACGCTAGCTCACCTTACAAGAAACACACTCTGCTTTTGAGAAAAGAGCACTCTTCTACTCTACTGTGCTTTTTATAGGGCCAGTACAGTGAGCTTGCTCAGAACAATGAACTGAGCTGACTACACACACAGGCCATATCTAATTCAATTCTGCTTAGGAAACTGACAAGAACAGTAGATCCTCTTCCGTCCAATACACTGTACTTGCTGGGAACAGAAGCCAGTGCTATTTGACCTGTGTATGACAATGGGAGCACAATAGTGACTCTTTTTACAAAAAAAAACTCTTGCTCATAGGACCACAAACTGCATGTGATTCAACTCCATTTCTGACTGGGAAACAAACGCTAGCTCGCCTTACAAGAAAAACACTCTGCTTTTGAGAAAAGAGCACTCTTCTACTCTAATGTGTTTCCTATAGGGCCAGAACAGTGAGCTTGCTCAGAACAAAAAAAGTGTGCTTCCTACACACACGGACCATATCTATTTCAACTCTGCTTAGGAACCTGACAAGAACAGTAGATCCTCCTCAGTCCAATACACTGTACATGCTGGGAACAGACACCATTGCTATTTGCCCTGTGCATGACAATGGGAGCACAATAGTGACTTTCCTTACCAGAAAACAACTCTTGCTCGTAGGACCAGAAACTGCATGGGATTGAACTCCATTTAGGACTGGGAAAAACACACTAGCTTGCCTTACAAGAAACACACTCTGCTTTTGAGAAAAGAGTACTCTTCTACTCTACTGTGTTTCCTATAGGGCCAGAACAGTGAGCTTGCTCAGAACAAAAGTACTGTGCTGACTACACACATGGGCCATATCTATTTCAATTCTGCTTAGGTAACTGACAAGAACAGTAGATCCTCTTCAGTCCAATACACTGTACTTGCTGGGAACAGACGCCAGTGATATTTGCCCTGTGTATGACAATGGGAGCGCAATAGTGAATCTTCTTACCAGAAAACAACTCTTGCTCTTAGGACCCGAAACTGCATGTGATTCAACTCCATTTAGGACTGTGAAGCAAACGCTAGCTCGCCTTACAAGAAACACAATCTGCTTTTGAGAAAAGAGCACTCTTCTACTCTATTGTGTTTTCTATGGGGTCCGAACAGTGAGCTTGCTCAGAACAAAAGAACTGTGGTTCCCACACACACGGGCCATATCTAGTTCAACTCTGCTTAGGAAACTGACAAGAACAGTAGCTCCTCTTCAGTCCAATACACTGTACTTGCTGGGAACAGACGCGAGTGCTATTTGCACTGTGTATGGCAATCGGAGCTCAATAGTGACTCTTTTGCCAGAAAACAACTCTTGCTCGTAGGACTAGAAACTGCATGGGATTCAACTCCATTTAGGTCTGGGAAACAAACGCTAGCTCGACTTACGAGAAACACACTCTGCTTTTGAGAAAAGAGTACTCTTCTACTCTACAGTTTTTCCTAAGGGATCCGAACAGTGAACTAGCTCAGAACAAAAGAACTTTGCTTCCTACACACACGGGCCATATCTAGTTCAACTCTGCTTAGGAAACTGACAAGAAAAGTAGATCCTCTTCAGTCCAATACATGGTACTTGCTGGAAGCAGACGCGTGTGGTATTTGCACAGTGTATGGCAATGGAAGCGCAGTAGTGACTTTCCTTATCAGGAAAAAACTCTTGCTCCTAGGACCAGAAACTGCATGGGATTCAACTCCATTTCTGACTGGGAAACAAACACTAGCTCGCCTTACAAGAAACACACTCTGCTTTTGAGAAAAGAGCGCTTTTCTACTCTACAGTGTTTCCTATAGGGCCAGAACAGTGAGCTTGCTCAGAACAAAAGAACTGTGCTTCCTACAAACACGGGCAATATCCAGTTCAACTCTGCTTAGGAAATTGACAACAACAGTAGATCCTCTTCAGTCCAATTCACTGTACTTGCTGGGAACAGACCTCAGTGCTATTTGCCCTGTGTATGACAATGGGAGCACAATAGTGACTCTTCTTACAAGAAAACAACTCTTGCTCATAGGACCACAAACTGCATGTGATTCAACTCCCTTTCTGACTGGGAAACAAACGCTAGCTCGCCTTACATGAAAAACACTCTGCTTTTGAGAAAAGAGCACTCATCTACTCTACTGTGTTTCCTATAGGGCCAGAACAGTGAGCTTGCTCAGAACAAAAAAACTGTGCTTCCTACACACACGGACGATATCTAGTTCAACTCTGCTTAGGAACCTGATGAGAACTGTAGATCCTTTTCAGTCCAATACACTGTACATGCTGGGAACAGACACCATTGCAATTTGCCCTGTGCATGACAATGGGAGCACAATAGTGACTCTTCTTACCAGAAAACAACTCTTGCTCGTAGGACCAGAAACTGCATGGCATTCAACTCCATTTCTGACTGGGAAACAAACACTAGCTCGCCTTAAAGAAACACACTCTGCTTTTGAGAAAAGAGCACTCTTCTACTCTACTGTGTTTCCTAATTGTTCTGAAAAGTGAGCTTGCTCAGAACAAAAGAACTGTGCTTCCTACACACACGGGCCATATCTAGTTCAACTCTGCTTAGGAAACTGACAAGAAAAGAGCTCCTCGTCAGTCCAATACACTGTACTCGCTGGAAGCAGACGCGTGTGGTATTTGCACAGTGTATGGCAATGGAAGCACAATAGTGACTTTCCTTACCAGAAAAAAACTCTTGCTCGTAGGACCAGAAACTGCATGGGATTCAACTCCATTTCTGACTGGGAAACAAACAGTAGCACGCCTTACAAGAAACACACTCTGCTTTTGAAAAAAGAGCGCTCTTCTACTCTACAGTATTTCCTATGGGGTCCGAACAGTGAGCTTGCTCAGAACAAAAGAACTGTGCTTCCTACACACACGGGCATATCTAGTTCAATTCTGCTTAGGAAACTGACAAGAAAAGAGCTCCTCGTCAGTCCAATACACTGTACTCACTGTGAACAGATGTGAGTGCTATTTGCACTGCGTATGGCAATGGGAGCACAATAGTGACTTTCCTTACCAGAAAACAACTCTTGCTCGTAGGACCAAAAACTGCATGTGATTCAACTCCATTTAGGACTGGGAAACAAACGCTAGCTCGCCTTACAAGAAACACACTCTGCTTTTGAGAAAAGAGCACTCTTCTACTCTACTGTGCTTTTTATAGGGCCAGTACAGTGAGCTTGCTCAGAACAATGAACTGTGCTGACTACACACACAGGCCATATCTATTTCAATTCTGCTTAGGAAACTGAAAGAACAGTAGATGCTCTTCAGTCCAATACACTGTACTTGCTGGGAACAGACGCCAGTTCTATTTGCCCTGTGTATGACAATGGGAGCACAATAGTGACTCTTCTTACAAGAAAACAACTCTTGCTCATAGGACCACAAACTGCATGTGATTCAACTCCATTTCTGACTGGGAAACAAACGCTAGCTCGCCTTACAAGAAACACCCTCTGCTTTAGAGAAAAGAGCACTCTTCTACTCTACTGTGTTTCCTATAGGGCAAGAACAGTGAGCTTGCTCAGAACAAAAGAACTGTGCTTCCTACACACACGGACCATATCTATTTCAACTCTGCTTAGGAACCTGACAAGAACAGTAGATCCTATTCAGTCCAATACACTGTACTCGCTGTGAACAGACGCGAGTGCTATTTGCACTGTGTAGGCAATGGGAGCGCAATAGTGACTTTCCTTACCAGAAAACAACTCTTGCTCATACGACCGAAAACTGCATGTGATTCAACTCCATTTAGAACTGGGAAATAAACGCTAGCTCGCCTTACAATAAACACACTCTGCTTTTGAGAAAAGATCACTCTTCTACTCTACTGTGTTTCCTATAGGGTCCAAACAGTGTGCTTGCTCAGAACAAAAGAACTGTGCTTCCTACAAACACGGCCATATCTAGTTCAATTCTGCTTAGCAAACTGACAAGAACAGAAGCTCCTCTTGAGTCCGATACACTGTACTTGCTGGGAACAGACGCGTGTGCTATTTGCACTGGGTATGGCAATGGGAGCGCAATAGTGACTCTTCTTATCAGAAAAAAACTCTTGCTCGTAGGACCAGAAACTGCATGGGATTCAACTCCATTTATGTCTGGGAAACAAACACTAGCTTTCCTTACAAGAAACACACTCTGCTTTTGAGAAAAGAGCACTCTTCTACTCTACTGTGTTTCCTATGGGGTCTGAACAGTGAGCTTGCTCAGAACAAAAGAACTGTGCTTCCTACACACTCGGGCCATATCTAATTCAACTCTGCTTAGGAAACTGACAAGAACAGTAGCTCCTCTTCAGTCCAATACACTGTACTTGCTGGGAACAGACGCGAGTGCTATTTGCACTGTGTATGGCAATGGGAGCACAATAGTGACTTTCCTTACCAGAAAACAACTCTTGCTCCTAGGACCCGAAACTGCATGTGTATTTCAACTCCATTTAGGACTGGGAAACAAAGGCTAGATTGCCTTAAAAGAAACACACCCTGCATTTGAAAAAAGAGCACTCTTCTTCTCTATTGTGTTTCCTATGGTGTCCGAACATTGAGCTTGCTCACAACAAAAGAACTGTGCTTCCTACAAACACGGGCCATATCTAGTTCAACTCTGCTTAGGAAACTGACAAGAACAGTAGATCCTCCTCAGTCCAATACACTGTACTTGCTGGGAACAGATGCGAGTGCTATTTGCACTGTGTATGGAAATGGGAGCACAATAGTAACTCTTCTTACCAGAAAACAACTCTTGCTGGTAGGACCAAAAACTGCATGTGATTCAACTCCTTTTAGAACTGGGAAACAAACACTAGCTCGCCTTACAAGAAACACACTCTGCTTCTGAGAAAAGAGCACTCATCTACTCTACTGTGTTTCCTACATGGCCAGAACAGTGAGCTTGCTCAGAACAAAAGAACTGTGCTGCCTACACACACGGGCCCTATCTAGTTCAATTCTGCTTAGGAAACTGACAAGATCAATAGATCCACTTCAGTCCAATACACTGTACATGCTGGCAACAGACGCCAGTGGTATTTGCCCTGTGTGTGACAATGGGAGCACAATAGTGACTCTTCTTACCAGAAAACAACTCTTGCTAGTAGGACCAAAAACTGCATGTGATTCAACTCCATTTAGGACTGGGAAACAAACGCTAGCTCGCCGTACAAGAAACATACTCTGCTTTTGAGAAAAGAGCACTCATCTACTGTACTGTGTTTTCTATGGGGTCCGAACAGTGAGCTTGCTCAGAACAAAAGAACTGTGCTTCCTACACACACGGGCCTTATCTAGTTCAACTCTGCATAGGAAACTGACTAGACCCGTAGCTCCTCTTCAGTCCAATACACTGTACTTGCTGGGAACATACGCGAGTGCTATTTGCACTGTATATGGAAATGGGAGCACAATAGTTACTCTTCTTACCAGAGAACAACTCTTGCTGGTAGGACCAAAAACTGCATGTGATTCAACTCCTTTTTGAACTGGGAAACAAACGCTAGCTCGCCTTACAAGAAACACACTCTGCTTCTGAGAAAAGAACACTCATCTACTCTACTGTGTTTCCTATATTTCCAGAACTGTGAGCTTGCTCAGAACAAAAGAACTGTGCTGCCTACACACACGGGCCCTATCTAGTTCAATTCTGCTTAGGAAACTGACAAGATCAATAGATCCACTTCAGTCCAATACACTGTACATGCTGGCAACAGACGCCAGTGCTCTTTGCCCTGTGTGTGACAATGGGAGCACAATAGTTACTCTTCTTACCAGAAAACAACTCTTGCTAGTAGGACCAAAAACTGCATGTGATTCAACTCCATTTAGGACTGGGAAACAAACGCTAGCTCGCCGTACAAGAAACATACTCTGCTTTTGAGAAAAGAGCACTCATCTACTGTACTGTGTTTTCTATGGGGTCCGAACATTAAGCTTGCTCAGAACAAAAGAACTGTGCTTCCTACACACACGGGCCTTATCTAGTTCAACTCTGCTTAGGAAACTGACAAGAACAGTAGCTTCTCTTCAGTCCGATACACTGTACTTGCTGGGAAAAGACGCCAGTGCTATTTGCACTGTGTATGGCAATGGGAGTGCAATAGTGACTTTCCTTACCAGAAAACAACTCTTGCTCGTAGGACCAGAAACTGCATGTGATTCAACTCCATTTAGGACTGGGAAACAAACGCTACCTAACCTTACAGGAAACACACTCTGCTTTTGAGAAAAGAGCACTCATCTACTCTACTGTGTTTCCTATGGGTTCCGAACAGTTAGCTTGCTCAGAACAAAAGAACTGTGCTTCCTACACACATGGGACATATCTAGTTCAACTCTGCTTAGGAAACGGACAAGAACAGTAGCTCCTCTTCAGTCCGATCAAACGCGAGTGCTATTGCACTGTGTATGGCAATGGGAGCACAATAGTGACTTTCCTTGCCAGAAAACAACTCATGCTCGTAGGACCAGAAACTGCATGTGATTCAACTCCATTTAGGACTGGGAAAAAAACGCTAGCTGGCCTTACAAGAAACACACTCTGCTTTTGAGAAAAGAGCACTCTTCTACTCTACTGTGTTTCCTATAGGGCCAGAACAGTGAGCTTGCTCAGAACATAATAACTGTGCTTCCTACACACACGGGCCATATCTAGTTCAACTCTGCTTAGGAACCTGACAAGAACAGTAGATCCTCTTAAGTCCAATACACTGTACTTGCTGGGAACAGACGCCAGTGCTATTTGTCCTGTGTATGGCAAAGGCAGTGCAATAGTGACTATTCTTACCATAAAACAACTCTTGCTCATAGGACCAGAAACTTCATGTGATTCAACTCCATTTAGGACTGGGAAACAAACGCTAGCTCGCCTTACAAGAAACACACTCTGCTTTAGAGAAGAGAGCACTCTTCTACTCTACTGTGTTCCTATAGGGCCAGAAGAGTGAGCTTGCTCAGAACAAAAGAACTGTGCTTCCTACACACGGGCCATATCTAGTTCAACTCTGCTTAGGAAACTGACAAGAACAGTAGCTCCTATTCAGTCCCATACACTGTACTTGCTAAGAACAGATGGGAGTGCTATTTGCACTGTGTATGACAATGGGAGCACAATAGGGACTTTCCTTACCAGAAAACAACTCTTGCTCATAGGACCAGAAAGTGCATGTGATTAAACTCCATTTAGGACTGGGAAACAAACACTAGCTTGCCTTACAAGAAAGACTCTCTGATTTTGGAAAAGAGCACTATTCTACTCTACTGTGTTTCCTATGGGGTCCAAACAATGAGCTTGCTCAGAACAAAAGAACTGTGCTTCGTGCACACATGGGCCATATCTAGTTCAACTCTGCTTAGGAAACTGAAAAGAACAGTAGATCCTCTTCAGTCCAATACACTGTACTTGCTGGGAACAGACGCGAGTGCTATTTGCACTGTGTAGGGCAATTGGAGCACAATAGTGACTCATCTTACCAGAAAACAACTCTTGCTCATAGGACAAAAAACTGCATGTGACTCAACTCCATTTAGGACTGGGAAACAAACGCTAGCTCGCCTTACAAGAAACACAGTCTGCTTTTGAGAAAAGAGCACTCTTCTACTCTACTGTGTTTCCTATGGGGTCCGAACAGTGAGCTTGCTCAGAACAAAAAAAACTGTGCTTCCTACACACAGGGCCATATCTAGTTCAAGTCTGCTTAGGAACCTGACAAGAACAGTAGATCCTCTTAAGTCCAATACACTGTACTTGCTGGCAACAGATGCCAGTGCTATTTGTCCTGTGTATAACAATGGCAGCGCAATAGTGACTTTCCTTACCAGAAAACATCTCTTGCTCATAGTACCAGAAACTGCATGGGATTCAACTCCATTTAGTACTCGGAAACAAACGCTAGTTCGCCTTTCAAGAAAAACACTCTGCTTTAGAGAAAAGAGCACTCTTCTAGTCTACTGTGTTTCCTATGGGGTCCAAACAGTGAGCTTGCTCAGAACAAAAGAACTGTGCTTCCTAAACACACGAACCATATGTAGTTCAACTCTGCTTAGGAACCTGACAAGAACAGTTGCTCCTCTTCAGTCCAACACTGTATTTGCTGGGAACAGACGCGAGTGCTATTTGCACTGTGTATGGCAATGGGAGCTCAATAGTGACATTCCTTACCAGAAAACAACTCTTGTACGTAGGACCAGAAACTGCATGTGTTTCAACTCCATTTAGGACTGGGAAACAAACGCTAGCTCGCCTTACAAGAAACACACTCTGCTTTAGAGAAAAGAGCACTCTTCTTCTCTACTGTGTCTCATATTGGGTCCGAACAGTGAGCTTGCTCAGAACAAAAGAACTGTGCTTCCTACACACACGGGCAATATCTAGTTCAACTCTGCTTAGGAAACTGACAAGAACAGTAGCTCCTCTTCAGTCCAATACATTGTACTTGCTGGCAACAGACGCCAGTGCTATTTGTACTGCGTATGGCAATTGGAGCGCAATAGTGACTTTCCTTACCAGAAAACAACTCTTGCTCCTGGGACCAACAACTGCATGTGATTCAACTCCATTTAGGACTGGGAAAAAAACGCTACCTTGCCTTACAAGAAACAAACTCTGCTTTTGAGAAAAGAGCACTCTTCTACTCTACTGTGTTTCCTATAGGGCCAGAACAGTGAGCTTGCTCAGAACATAATAACTGTGCTTCCTACACACACGGGCCATATCTAGTTCAACTCTGCTTAGGAACCTGACAAGAACAGTAGATCCTCTTAAGTCCAATACA
Source organism: Peromyscus eremicus (assembly GCF_949786415.1). Classification (NCBI taxonomy): domain Eukaryota; kingdom Metazoa; phylum Chordata; class Mammalia; order Rodentia; family Cricetidae; genus Peromyscus; species Peromyscus eremicus. Next base: position 19,774 of record NW_026737132.1, on the reverse strand, counting down.
CTGTACTTGCTGGGAACAGACGCCAGTGCTATTTGTCCTGTGTATGGCAAAGGCAGTGCAATAGTGACTATTCTTACCATAAAACAACTCTTGCTCATAGGACCAGAAACTTCATGTGATTCAACTCCATTTAGGACTGGGAAACAAACGCTAGCTCGCCTTACAAGAAACACACTCTGCTTTAGAGAAAAGAGTACTCTTCTACTCTACTGTGTTTCCTATAGGGCCAGAACAGTGAGCTTGCTCAGAACAAAAGAACTGTGCTGACTACACACACCGGCCATATCTATTTCAATTCTGCTTAGGTAACTGACAAGAACAGTAGATCCTCTTCAGTCCAATACACTGTACTTGCTGGGAACAGACGCCAGTGATATTTGCCCTGTGTATGACAATGGGAGCGCAATAGTGAATCTTCTTACCAGAAAACAACTCTTGCTCTTAGGACCCGAAACTGCATGTGATTCAACTCCATTTAGGACTGGGAAACAAACGCTAGCTCGCCTTACAAGAAACACAATCTGCTTTTGAGAAAAGAGCACTCTTCTACTCTATTGTGTTTTCTATGGGGTCCGAACAGTGAGCTTGCTCAGAACAAAAGAACTGTGGTTCCCACTCACAGGGGCCATATCTAGTTCAACTCTGCTTAGGAAACTGACAAGAACAGTAGCTCCTCTTCAGTCCAATACACTGTACTTGCTGGGAACAGACGCGAGTGCTATTTGCACTGTGTATGGCAATCAGAGCTCAATAGTGACTCTTTTGCCAGAAAACAACTCTTGCTCGTAGGACTAGAAACTGCATGGGATTCAACTCCATTTAGGTCTGGGAAACAAACGCTAGCTCGACTTACAAGAAACACACTCTGCTTTTGAGAAAAGAGTACTCTTCTACTCTACAGTTTTTCCTAAGGGATCCGAACAGTGAACTAGCTCAGAACAAAAGAACTTTGCTTCCTACACACACGGGCCATATCTAGTTCAACTCTGCTTAGGAAACTGACAAGAACAGTAGATCCTCTTCAGTCCAATACATGGTACTTGCTGGAAGCAGACGCGTGTGGTATTTGCACAGTGTATGGCAATGGAAGCGCAGTAGTGACTTTCCTTATCAGGAAAAAACTCTTGCTCCTAGGACCAGAAACTGCATGGGATTCAACTCCATTTCTGACTGGGAAAGAAACACTAGCTCGCCTTACAAGAAACACACTCTGCTTTTGAGAAAAGAGCGCTCTTCTACTCTACAGTGTTTCCTATAGGGCCAGAACAGTGAGCTTGCTCAGAACAAAAGAACTGTGCTTCCTACAAACACGGGCAATATCTAGTTCAACTCTGCTTAGGAAATTGACAACAACAGTAGATCCTCTTCAGTCCAATTCACTGTACTTGCTGGGAACAGACCTCAGTGCTATTTGCCCTGTGTATGACAATGGGAGCACAATAGTGACTCTTCTTACAAGAAAACAACTCTTGCTCATAGGACCACAAACTGCATGTGATTCAACTCCCTTTCTGACTGGGAAACAAACGCTAGCTCGCCTTACATGAAAAACACTCTGCTTTTGAGAAAAGAGCACTCTTCTACTCTACTGTGTTTCCTATAGGGCCAGAACAGTGAGCTTGCTCAGAACAAAAAAACTGTGCTTCCTACACACACGGACGATATCTAGTTCAACTCTGCTTAGGAACCTGATGAGAACTGTAGATCCTTTTCAGTCCAATACACTGTACATGCTGGGAACAGACACCATTGCAATTTGCCCTGTGCATGACAATGGGAGCACAATAGTGACTCCTCTTACCAGAAAACAACTCTTGCTCGTAGGACCAGAAACTGCATGGCATTCATCCCCATTTCTGACTGGGAAACAAACACTAGCTCGCCTTAAAGAAACACACTCTGCTTTTGAGAAAAGAGCACTCTTCTACTCTACTGTGTTTCCTAATTGTTCCGAAAAGTGAGCTTGTTCAGAACAAAAGAACTGTGCTTCCTACACACACGGGCCATATCTAGTTCAACTCTGCTTAGGAAACTGTCAAGAAAAGAGCTCCTCGTCAGTCCAATACACTGTACTCGCTGGAAGCAGACGCGTGTGGTATTTGCACAGTGTATGGCAATGGAAGCACAATAGTGACTTTCCTTACCAGAAAAAAACTCTTGCTCGTAGGACCAGAAACTGCATGGGATTCAACTCCATTTCTGACTGGGAAACAAACAGTAGCACGCCTTACAAGAAACACACTCTGCTTTTGAAAAAAGAGCGCTCTTCTACTCTACAGTATTTCCTATGGGGTCCGAACAGTGAGCTTGCTCAGAACAAAAGAACTGTGCTTCCTACACACACGGGCCATATCTAGTTCAATTCTGCTTAGGAAACTGACAAGAAAAGAGCTCCTCGTCAGTCCAATACACTGTACTCACTGTGAACAGATGTGAGTGCTATTTGCACTGCGTATGGCAATGGGAGCACAATAGTGACTTTCCTTACCAGAAAACAACTCTTGCTCGTAGGACCAAAAACTGCATGTGATTCAACTCCATTTAGGACTGGGAAACAAACGCTAGCTCGCCTTACAAGAAACACACTCTGCTTTTGAGAAAAGAGCACTCTTCTACTCTACTGTGCTTTTTATAGGGCCAGTACAGTGAGCTTGCTCAGAACAATGAACTGTGCTGACTACACACACAGGCCATATCTATTTCAATTCTGCTTAGGAAACTGAAAGAACAGTAGATGCTCTTCAGTCCAATACACTGTACTTGCTGGGAACAGACGCCAGTTCTATTTGCCCTGTGTATGACAATGGGAGCACAATAGTGACTCTTCTTACAAGAAAACAACTCTTGCTCATAGGACCACAAACTGCATGTGATTCAACTCCATTTCTGACTGGGAAACAAACGCTAGCTCGCCTTACAAGAAACACCCTCTGCTTTAGAGAAAAGAGCACTCTTCTACTCTACTGTGTTTCCTATAGGGCAAGAACAGTGAGCTTGCTCAGAACAAAAGAACTGTGCTTCCTACACACACGGACCATATCTATTTCAACTCTGCTTAGGAACCTGACAAGAACAGTAGATCCTATTCAGTCCAATACACTGTACTCGCTGTGAACAGACGCGAGTGCTATTTGCACTGTGTAGGCAATGGGAGTGCAATAGTGACTTTCCTAACCAGAAAACAACTCTTGCTCATATGACCGAAAACTGCATGTGATTCAACTCCATTTAGAACTGGGAAATAAACGCTAGCTCGCCTTACAATAAACACACTCTGCTTTTGAGAAAAGATCACTCTTCTACTCTACTGTGTTTCCTATAGGGTCCAAACAGTGTGCTTGCTCAGAACAAAAGAACTGTGCTTCCTACAAACACGGCCATATCTAGTTCAATTCTGCTTAGCAAACTGACAAGAACAGAAGCTCCTCTTGAGTCCAATACACTGTACTTGCTGGGAACAGACGCGTGTGCTATTTTCACTGGGTATGGCAATGGGAGCACAATAGTGACTCTTCTTATCAGAAAAAAACTCTTGCTCGTAGGACCAGAAACTGCATGGGATTCAACTCCATTTATGTCTGGGAAACAAACACTAGCTTTCCTTACAAGAAACACACTCTGCTTTTGAGAAAAGAGCTCTCTTCTACTCTACTGTGTTTCCTATGGGGTCTGAACAGTGAGCTTGCTCAGAACAAAAGAACTGTGCTTCCTACACACTCGGGCCATATCTAATTCAACTCTGCTTAGGAAACTGACAAGAACAGTAGCTCCTCTTCAGTCCAATACACTGTACTTGCTGGGAACAGACGCGAGTGCTATTTGCACTGTGTATGGCAATGGGAGCACAATAGTGACGTTCCTTACCAGAAAACAACTCTTGCTCCTAGGACCAGAAACTGCATGTGTATTTCAACACCATTTAGGACTGGGAAACAAAGGCTAGATTGCCTTAAAAGAAACACACCCTGCATTTGAAAAAAGAGCACTCTTCTTCTCTATTGTGTTTCCTATGGTGTCCGAACATTGAGCTTGCTCACAACAAAAGAACTGTGCTTCCTACAAACACGGGGCATATCTAGTTCAACTCTGCTTAGGAAACTGACAAGAACAGTAGATCCTCCTCAGTCCAATACACTGTACTTGCTGGGAACAGATGCGAGTGCTATTTGCACTGTGTATGGAAATGGGAGCACAATAGTAACTCTTCTTACCAGAAAACAACTCTTGCTGGTAGGACCAAAAACTGCATGTGATTCAACTCCTTTTAGAACTGGGAAACAAACACTAGCTCGCCTTACAAGAAACACACTCTGCTTCTGAGAAAAGAGCACTCATCTACTCTACTGTGTTTCCTACATGGCCAGAACAGTGAGCTTGCTCAGAACAAAAGAACTGTGCTGCCTACACACACGGGCCCTATCTAGTTCAATTCTGCTTAGGAAACTGACAAGATCAATAGATCCACTTCAGTCCAATACACTGTACATGCTGGCAACAGACGCCAGTGGTATTTGCCCTGTGTGTGACAATGGGAGCACAATAGTGACTCTTCTTACCAGCAAACAACTCTTGCTGGTAGGACCAAAAACTGCATGTGATTCAACTCCATTTAGGACTGGGAAACAAACGCTAGCTCGCCGTACAAGAAACATACTCTGCTTTTGAGAAAAGAGCACTCATCTACTGTACTGTGTTTTCTATGGGGTCCGAACAGTGAGCTTGCTCAGAACAAAAGAACTGTGCTTCCTACACACACGGGCCTTATCTAGTTCAACTCTGCATAGGAAACTGACTAGACCCGTAGCTCCTCTTCAGTCCAATACACTGTACTTGCTGGGAACATACGCGAGTGCTATTTGCACTGTATATGGAAATGGGAGCACAATAGTTACTCTTCTTACCAGAAAACAACTCTTGCTGGTAGGACCAAAAACTGCATGTGATTCAACTCCTTTTAGAACTGGGAAACAAACGCTAGCTCGCCTTACAAGAAACACACTCTGCTTCTGAGAAAAGAACACTCATCTACTCTACTGTGTTTCCTATATTTCCAGAACTGTGAGCTTGCTCAGAACAAAAGAACTGTGCTGCCTACACACACGGGCCCTATCTAGTTCAATTCTGCTTAGGAAACTGACAAGATCAATAGATCCACTTCAGTCCAATACACTGTACATGCTGGCAACAGACGCCAGTGCTATTTGCCCTGTGTGTGACAATGGGAGCACAATAGTGACTCTTCTTACCAGAAAACAACTCTTGCTCGTAGGACCAAAAACTGCATGTGATTCAACTCCATTTAGGACTGGGAAACAAACGCTAGCTCGCCGTACAAGAAACATACTCTGCTTTTGAGAAAAGAGCACTCATCTACTGTACTGTGTTTTCTATGGGGTCCGAACATTAAGCTTGCTCAGAACAAAAGAACTGTGCTTCCTACACACACGGGCCTTATCTAGTTCAACTCTGCATAGGAAACTGACTAGAACCGTAGCTCCTCTTCAGTCCAATACACTGTACTTGCTGGGTACAGACTCGAGGGCAATTTGCACTGTGTATGGCAAAGGGAGCACAATAGTGACTCTTCTTACCAGAAAACAACTCTTGCTCGTAGGACCAGAAACTGCATGTGTATTCCAACTCCACTTAGGACTGGGAAACAAACGCTAGCTTGCCTTACTAGAAACTCACTCTGCTTTAGAGAAAAGAGCACTCTTCTACTCTAATGTGTTTCCTATAGGGCCAGAACAGTGAGCTTGCTCAGAACATAAGAACTGAGCTTCCTACACACACGGGCCATATCTAGTTCAACTCTGCTTAGGAAACTGACAAGAACAGTAGCTTCTCTTCAGTCCGATACACTGTACTTGCTGGGAAAAGACGCCAGTGCTATTTGCACTGTGTATGGCAATGGGAGTGCAATAGTGACTTTCCTTACCAGAAAACAACTCTTGCTCGTAGGACCAGAATCTGCATGTGATTCAACTCCATTTAGGACTGGGAAACAAACGCTACCTAACCTTACAGGAAACACACTCTGCTTTTGAGAAAAGAGCACTCATCTACTCTACTGTGTTTAATATGGGTTCCGAACAGTTAGCTTGCTCAGAACAAAAGAACTGTGCTTCCTACACACATGGGACATATCTAGTTCAACTCTGCTTAGGAAACGGACAAGAACAGTAGCTCCTCTTCAGTCCGATCACACGCGAGTGCTATTGCACTGTGTATGGCAATGGGAGCACAATAGTGACTTTCCTTGCCAGAAAACAACTCATGCTCGTAGGACCAGAAACTGCATGTGATTCAACTCCATTTAGGACTGGGAAAAAAACGCTAGCTGGCCTTACAAGAAACACACTCTGCTTTTGAGAAAAGAGCACTCTTCTACTCTACTGTGTTTCCTATAGGGCCAGAACAGTGAGCTTGCTCAGAACATAATAACTGTGCTTCCTACACACACGGGCCATATCTAGTTCAACTCTGCTTAGGAACCTGACAAGAACAGTAGATCCTCTTAAGTCCAATACACTGTACTTGCTGGGAACAGACGCCAGTGCTATTTGTCCTATGTATGGAAAAGGCAGTGCAATAGTGACTATTCTTACCATAAAACAACTCTTGCTCATAGGACCAGAAATTTCATGTGATTCAACTCCATTTAGGACTAGGAAACAAACGCTAGCTTGCCTTACAAGAAACACACTCTGCTTTAGAGAAGAGAGCACTCTTCTACTCTACTGAGTTCCTATAGGGCCAGAAGAGTGAGCTTGCTCAGAACAAAAGAACTGTGCTTCCTACACACGGGCCATATCTAGTTCAACTCTGCTTAGGAAACTGACAAGAACAGTAGCTCCTATTCAGTCCCATACACTGTACTTGCTAAGAACAGATGGGAGTGCTATTTGCACTGTGTATGGCAATGGGAGCGCAATAGGGACTTTCCTTACCAGAAAACAACTCTTGCTCATAGGACCAGAAAGTGCATGTGATTAAACTCCATTTAGGACTGGGAAACAAACACTAGCTCGCCTTACAAGAAAGACTCTCTGATTTTGGAAAAGAGCACTATTCTACTCTACTGTGTTTCCTATGGGGTCCAAACAATGAGCTTGCTCAGAACAAAAGAACTGTGCTTCGTGCACACATGGGCCATATCTAGTTCAACTCTGCTTAGGAAACTGAAAAGAACAGTAGATCCTCTTCAGTCCAATACACTGTACTTGCTGGGAACAGACGCGAGTGCTATTTGCACTGTGTAGGGCAATTGGAGCACAATAGTGACTCATCTTACCAGAAAACAACTCTTGCTCATAGGACAAAAAACTGCATGTGACTCAACTCCATTTAGGACTGGGAAACAAACGCTAGCTCGCCTTACAAGAAACACAGTCTGCTTTTGAGAAAAGAGCACTCTTCTACTCTACTGTGTTTCCTATGGGGTCCGAACAGTGAGCTTGCTCAGAACAAAAAAAACTGTGCTTCCTACACACAGGGCCATATCTAGTTCAAGTCTGCTTAGGAACCTGAAAAGAACAGTAGATCCTCTTAAGTCCAATACACTGTACTTGCTGGCAACAGATGCCAGTGCTATTTGTCCTGTGTATAACAATGGCAGCGCAATAGTGACTTTCCTTACCAGAAAACATCTCTTGCTCATAGTACCAGAAACTGCATGGGATTCAACTCCATTTAGGACTCGGAAACAAACGCTAGTTCGCCTTTCAAGAAAAACACTCTGCTTTAGAGAAAAGAGCACTCTTCTAGTCTACTGTGTTTCCTATGGGGTCCAAACAGTGAGCTTGCTCAGAACAAAAGAACTGTGCTTCCTAAACACACGAACCATATGTAGTTCAACTCTGCTTAGGAACCTGACAAGAACAGTTGCTCCTCTTCAGTCCAACACTGTATTTGCTGGGAACAGACGCGAGTGCTATTTGCACTGTGTATGGCAATGGGAGCTCAATAGTGACATTCCTTACCAGAAAACAACTCTTGTACGTAGGACAAGAAACTGCATGTGTTTCAAATCCATTTAGGACTGGGAAACAAACGCTAGCTCGCCTTACAAGAAACACACTCTGCTTTAGAGAAAAGAGCACTCTTCTTCTCTACTGTGTCTCATATTGGGTCCGAACAGTGAGCTTGCTCAGAACAAAAGAACTGGGCTTCCTACACACACGGGCAATATCTAGTTCAACTCTTCTTAGGAAACTGACAAGAACAGTAGCTCCTCTTCAGTCCAATACACTGTACTTGCTGGCAACAGACGCCAGTGCTATTTGTACTGCGTATGGCAATGGGAGCGCAATAGTGACTTTCCTTACCAGAAAACAACTCTTGCTGCTGGGACCAACAACTGCATGTGATTCAACTCCATTTAGGACTGGGAAACAAACGGTAGCCTGCCTTAGAAGAAACACACTCTGCTTTTGAGAAAAGAGCACTCTTCTACTCTACTGTGTTTCCTATAGGGCTAGAACAGTGAGCTTGCTCAGAAAAAAAGAACTGTGCTTCCTACACACACGGGCAATATCTAGTTCAACTCTGCTTAGGAAACTGACAAGAACAGTAGATCCTCTTCAGTCTAATACACTGTACATGCTGGGAACAGACACGAGTGCTATTTGCACTATGTATGACAATGTGAGCGCAATAGTGACTCTTCTTACCAGAAAACTACTCTTGCTCATAGAACCAGAAACTGCATGTGATTCAACGCCATTTAGGACTGGGAAACAAACGCTAGTTCGCCTTACAAGAAACACCCTCTGCTTTTGAGAAAAGATCACTCATCTACTCTACTGTGTTTCCTATTGGGCCAGAACAGTGAGCTTGCTCAGAACAAAAGAACTGTGCTTCCTACACACGGCCATATCTATTTCAACTCTGCTTAGAAAACTGACAAGAACAGTAGCTCCTCTTCATTCCAATACACTGTACTTGCTGGCTACAGACGCCAGTGCTATTTGTACTGCGTATGGCAATGGGAGCACAACAGTGGCTTTCCTTACCAGAAAACAACTCTTGCTCCTGGGACCAACAACTGCATGTGATTCAACTCCATTTAGGACTGGGAAACAAACTGTAGCTCGCCTTACAAGAAACAAACTCTGCTTTTGAGAAAAGAGCACTCTTCTACTCTACTGTGTTTCCTATAGGGCCAGAACAGTGAGCTTGCTCAGAAAAAAAGAACTGTGCTTCCTACACACACAGGCCATATCTAGTTCAACTCTCCTTAGGAAACTGACAAGAACAGTAGATCCTCTTCAGTCCAATACACTGTACATGCTGTGAACAGACGCCAGTGCATTTTGCCCTGTGTAAGTCAATGGGAGTGCAATAGTGACTCTTCTTACCAGAAAACAACTCTTGCTCGAAGGACCAGAAACTGCATGTGATTCAACTCCATTTAGGACTGTGAAACAAATGCTAGCTCGCCTTACAAGAAACACACTCTGCTTCTGAGAAAAGAGCACTCATCTACTCTACTGTGTTTCCTACATGGCCAGAACAGTGAGCTTGCTCAGAACAAAAGAACTGTGCTGCCTACACACACGGGCCCTATCTAGTTCAATTCTGCTTAGGAAACTGACAAGATCAATAGATCCACTTCAGTCCAATACACTGTACATGCTGGCAACAGACGCCAGTGGTATTTGCCCTGTGTGTGACAATGGGAGCACAATAGTGACTCTTCTTACCAGCAAACAACTCTTGCTGGTAGGACCAAAAACTGCATGTGATTCAACTCCATTTAGGACTGGGAAACAAACGCTAGCTCGCCGTACAAGAAACATACTCTGCTTTTGAGAAAAGAGCACTCATCTACTGTACTGTGTTTTCTATGGGGTCCGAACAGTGAGCTTGCTCAGAACAAAAGAACTGTGCTTCCTACACATACGGGCTATATCTGGTTCAACTCTGCTTAGGAAACTGACAAGAACAGTAGCTCCTCTTCAGTCCAATACACTGTACTTGCTGGGAACATACGCGAGTGCTATTTGCACTGTATATGGAAATGGGAGCACAATAGTTACTCTTCTTACCAGAAAACAACTCTTGCTGGTAGGACCAAAAACTGCATGTGATTCAACTCCTTTTAGAACTGGGAAACAAATGCTAGCTCGCCTTACAAGAAACACACTCTGCTTCTGAGAAAAGAACACTCATCTACTCTACTGTGTTTCCTATATTTCCAGAACTGTGAGCTTGCTCAGAACAAAAGAACTGTGCTGCCTACACACACGGGCCCTATCTAGTTCAATTCTGCTTAGGAAACTGACAAGATCAATAGATCCACTTCAGTCCAATACACTGTACATGCTGGCAACAGACGCCAGTGCTATTTGCCCTGTGTGTGACAATGGGAGCACAATAGTGACTCTTCTTACCAGAAAACAACTCTTGCTCGTAGGACCAAAAACTGCATGTGATTCAACTCCATTTAGGACTGGGAAACAAACGCTAGCTCGCCGTACAAGAAACATACTCTGCTTTTGAGAAAAGAGCACTCATCTACTGTACTGTGTTTTCTATGGTTTCCGAACATTAAGCTTGCTCAGAACAAAAGAACTGTGCTTCCTACACACACGGGCCTTATCTAGTTCAACTCTGCATAGGAAACTGACTAGAACCGTAGCTCCTCTTCAGTCCAATACACTGTACTTGCTGGGAACAGACTCGAGGGCAATTTGCACTGTGTATGGCAAAGGGAGCACAATAGTGACTCTTCTTACCAGAAAACAACTCTTGCTCGTAGGACCAGAAACTGCATGTGTATTCCAACTCCACTTAGGACTGGGAAACAAACGCTAGCTTGCCTTACTAGAAACTCACTCTGCTTTAGAGAAAAGAGCACTCTTCTACTCTAATGTGTTTCCTATAGGGCCAGAACAGTGAGCTTGCTCAGAACATAAGAACTGAGCTTCCTACACACACGGGCCATATCTAGTTCAACTCTGCTTAGGAAACTGACAAGAACAGTAGCTTCTCTTCAGTCCGATACACTGTACTTGCTGGGAAAAGACGCCAGTGCTATTTGCACTGTGTATGGCAATGGGAGTGCAATAGTGACTTTCCTTACCAGAAAACAACTCTTGCTCGTAGGACCAGAAACTGCATGTGATTCAACTCCATTTAGGACTGGGAAACAAACGCTACCTAACCTTACAGGAAACACACTCTGCTTTTGAGAAAAGAGCACTCATCTACTCTACTGTGTTTAATATGGGTTCCGAACAGTTAGCTTGCTCAGAACAAAAGAACTGTGCTTCCTACACACATGGGACATATCTAGTTCAACTCTGCTTAGGAAACGGACAAGAACAGTAGCTCCTCTTCAGTCCAATCACACGCGAGTGCTATTGCACTGTGTATGGCAATGGGATCACAATAGTGACTTTCCTTGCCAGAAAACAACTCATGCTCGTAGGACCAGAAACTGCATGTGATTCAACTCCATTTAGGACTGGGAAAAAAACGCTAGCTGGCCTTACAAGAAACACACTCTGCTTTTGAGAAAAGAGCACTCTTCTACTCTACTGTGTTTCCTATAGGGCCAGAACAGTGAGCTTGCTCAGAACATAATAACTGTGCTTCCTACACACACGGGCCATATCTAGTTCAACTCTGCTTAGGAACCTGACAAGAACAGTAGATCCTCTTAAGTCCAATACACTGTACTTGCTGGGAACAGACGCCAGTGCTATTTGTCCTGTGTATGGCAAAGGCAGTGCAATAGTGACTATTCTTACCATAAAACAACTCTTGCTCATAGGACCAGAAATTTCATGTGATTCAACTCCATTTAGGACTGGGAAACAAACGCTAGCTTGCCTTACAAGAAACACACTCTGCTTTAGAGAAGAGAGCACTCTTCTACTCTACTGTGTTCCTATAGGGCCAGAAGAGTGAGCTTGCTCAGAACAAAAGAACTGTGCTTCCTACACACGGGCCATATCTAGTTCAACTCTGCTTAGGAAACTGACAAGAACAGTAGCTCCTATTCAGTCCCATACACTGTACTTGCTAAGAACAGATGGGAGTGCTATTTGCACTGTGTATGGCAATGGGAGCGCAATAGGGACTTTCCTTACCAGAAAACAACTCTTGCTCATAGGACCAGAAAGTGCATGTGATTAAACTCCATTTAGGACTGGGAAACAAACACTAGCTCGCCTTACAAGAAAGACTCTCTGATTTTGGAAAAGAGCACTATTCTACTCTACTGTGTTTCCTATGGGGTCCAAACAATGAGCTTGCTCAGAACAAAAGAACTGTGCTTCGTGCACACATGGGCCATATCTAGTTCAACTCTGCTTAGGAAACTGAAAAGAACAGTAGATCCTCTTCAGTCCAATACACTGTACTTGCTGGGAACAGACGCGAGTGCTATTTGCACTGTGTAGGGCAATTGGAGCACAATAGTGACTCATCTTACCAGAAAACAACTCTTGCTCATAGGACAAAAAACTGCATGTGACTCAACTCCATTTAGGACTGGGAAACAAACGCTAGCTCGCCTTACAAGAAACACAGTCTGCTTTTGAGAAAAGAGCACTCTTCTACTCTACTGTGTTTCCTATGGGGTCCGAACAGTGAGCTTGCTCAGAACAAAAAAAACTGTGCTTCCTACACACAGGGCCATATCTAGTTCAAGTCTGCTTAGGAACCTGACAAGAACAGTAGATCCTCTTAAGTCCAATACACTGTACTTGCTGGCAACAGATGCCAGTGCTATTTGTCCTGTGTATAACAATGGCAGCGCAATAGTGACTTTCCTTACCAGAAAACATCTCTTGCTCATAGTACCAGAAACTGCATGGGATTCAACTCCATTTAGGACTCGGAAACAAACGCTAGTTCGCCTTTCAAGAAAAACACTCTGCTTTAGAGAAAAGAGCACTCTTCTAGTCTACTGTGTTTCCTATGGGGTCCAAACAGTGAGCTTGCTCAGAACAAAAGAACTGTGCTTCCTAAACACACGAACCATATGTAGTTCAACTCTGCTTAGGAACCTGACAAGAACAGTTGCTCCTCTTCAGTCCAACACTGTATTTGCTGGGAACAGACGCGAGTGCTATTTGCACTGTGTATGGCAATGGGAGCTCAATAGTGACATTCCTTACCAGAAAACAACTCTTGTACGTAGGACAAGAAACTGCATGTGTTTCAAATCCATTTAGGACTGGGAAACAAACGCTAGCTCGCCTTACAAGAAACACACTCTGCTTTAAAGAAAAGAGCACTCTTCTTCTCTACTGTGTCTCATATTGGGTCCGAACAGTGAGCTTGCTCAGAACAAAAGAACTGGGCTTCCTACACACACGGGCAATATCTAGTTCAACTCTTCTTAGGAAACTGACAAGAACAGTAGCTCCTCTTCAGTCCAATACACTGTACTTGCTGGCAACAGACGCCAGTGCTATTTGTACTGCGTATGGCAATGGGAGCGCAATAGTGACTTTCCTTACCAGAAAACAACTCTTGCTGCTGGGACCAACAACTGCATGTGATTCAACTCCATTTAGGACTGGGAAACAAACGGTAGCCTGCCTTAGAAGAAACACACTCTGCTTTTGAGAAAAGAGCACTCTTCTACTCTACTGTGTTTCCTATAGGGCTAGAACAGTGAGCTTGCTCAGAAAAAAAGAACTGTGCTTCCTACACACACGGGCCATATCTAGTTCAACTCTGCTTAGGAAACTGACAAGAACAGTAGATCCTCTTCAGTCTAATACACTGTACATGCTGGGAACAGACACGAGTGCTATTTGCACTATGTATGACAATGTGAGCGCAATAGTGACTCTTCTTACCAGAAAACTACTCTTGCTCATAGAACCAGAAACTGCATGTGATTCAACGCCATTTAGGACTGGGAAACAAACGCTAGTTCGCCTTACAAGAAACACCCTCTGCTTTTGAGAAAAGATCACTCATCTACTCTACTGTGTTTCCTATTGGGCCAGAACAGTGAGCTTGCTCAGAACAAAAGAACTGTGCTTCCTACACACGGCCATATCTATTTCAACTCTGCTTAGAAAACTGACAAGAACAGTAGCTCCTCTTCATTCCAATACACTGTACTTGCTGGCTACAGACGCCAGTGCTATTTGTACTGCGTATGGCAATGGGAGCACAATAGTGGCTTTCCTTACCAGAAAACAACTCTTGCTCTGGGACCAACAACTGCATGTGATTCAACTCCATTTAGGACTGGGAAACAAACTGTAGCTCGCCTTACAAGAAACACACTCTGCTTTTGAGAAAAGAGCACTCTTCTACTCTACTGTGTTTCCTATAGGGCCAGAACAGTGAGCTTGCTCAGAAAAAAAGAACTGTGCTTCCTACACACACAGGCCATATCTAGTTCAACTCTCCTTAGGAAACTGACAAGAACAGTAGATCCTCTTCAGTCCAATACACTGTACATGCTGTGAACAGACGCCAGTGCTATTTGCCCTGTGTAAGTCAATGGGAGTGCAATAGTGACTCTTCTTACCAGAAAACAACTCTTGCTCGAAGGACCAGAAACTGCATGTGATTCAACTCCATTTAGGACTGTGAAACAAATGCTAGCTCGCCTTACAAGAAACACACTCTGCTTCTGAGAAAAGAGCACTCATCTACTCTACTGTGTTTCCTACATGGCCAGAACAGTGAGCTTGCTCAGAACAAAAGAACTGTGCTGCCTACACACACGGGCCCTATCTAGTTCAATTCTGCTTAGGAAACTGACAAGATCAATAGATCCACTTCAGTCCAATACACTGTACATGCTGGCAACAGACGCCAGTGGTATTTGCCCTGTGTGTGACAATGGGAGCACAATAGTGACTCTTCTTACCAGAAAACAACTCTTGCTAGTAGGACCAAAAACTGCATGTGATTCAACTCCATTTAGGACTGGGAAACAAACGCTAGCTCGCCGTACAAGAAACATACTCTGCTTTTGAGAAAAGAGCACTCATCTACTGTACTGTGTTTTCTATGGGGTCCGAACAGTGAGCTTGCTCAGAACAAAAGAACTGTGCTTCCTACACACACGGGCCTTATCTAGTTCAACTCTGCATAGGAAACTGACTAGACCCGTAGCTCCTCTTCAGTCCAATACACTGTACTTGCTGGGAACATACGCGAGTGCTATTTGCACTGTATATGGAAATGGGAGCACAATAGTTACTCTTCTTACCAGAAAACAACTCTTGCTTGTAGGACCAAAAACTGCATGTGATTCAACTCCTTTTAGAACTGGGAAACAAATGCTAGCTCGCCTTACAAGAAACACACTCTGCTTCTGAGAAAAGAACACTCATCTACTCTACTGTGTTTCCTATATTTCCAGAACTGTGAGCTTGCTCAGAACAAAAGAACTGTGCTGCCTACACACACGGGCCCTATCTAGTTCAATTCTGCTTAGGAAACTGACAAGATCAATAGATCCACTTCAGTCCAATACACTGTACATGCTGGCAACAGACGCCAGTGCTATTTGCCCTGTGTGTGACAATGGGAGCACAATAGTGACTCTTCTTACCAGAAAACAACTCTTGCTCGTAGGACCAAAAACTGCATGTGATTCAACTCCATTTAGGACTGGGAAACAAACGCTAGCTCGCCGTACAAGAAACATACTCTGCTTTTGAGAAAAGAGCACTCATCTACTGTACTGTGTTTTCTATGGGGTCCGAACATTAAGCTTGCTCAGAACAAAAGAACTGTGCTTCCTACACACACGGGCCTTATCTAGTTCAACTCTGCATAGGAAACTGACTAGAACCGTAGCTCCTCTTCAGTCCAATACACTGTACTTGCTGGGAACAGACTCGAGGGCAATTTGCACTGTGTATGGCAAAGGGAGCACAATAGTGACTCTTCTTACCAGAAAACAACTCTTGCTCGTAGGACCAGAAACTGCATGTGTATTCCAACTCCACTTAGGACTGGGAAACAAACGCTAGCTTGCCTTACTAGAAACTCACTCTGCTTTAGAGAAAAGAGCACTCTTCTACTCTAATGTGTTTCCTATAGGGCCAGAACAGTGAGCTTGCTCAGAACATAAGAACTGAGCTTCCTACACACACGGGCCATATCTAGTTCAACTCTGCTTAGGAAACTGACAAGAACAGTAGCTTCTCTCCAGTCCGATACACTGTACTTGCTGGGAAAAGACGCCAGTGCTATTTGCACTGTGTATGGCAATGGGAGTGCAATAGTGACTTTCCTTACCAGAAAACAACTCTTGCTCGTAGGACCAGAAACTGCATGTGATTCAACTCCATTTAGGACTGGGAAACAAACGCTACCTAACCTTACAGGAAACACACTCTGCTTTTGAGAAAAGAGCACTCATCTACTCTACTGTGTTTAATATGGGTTCCGAACAGTTAGCTTGCTCAGAACAAAAGAACTGTGCTTCCTACACACATGGGACATATCTAGTTCAACTCTGCTTAGGAAACGGACAAGAACAGTAGCTCCTCTTCAGTCCGATCACACGCGAGTGCTATTGCACTGTGTATGGCAATGGGAGCACAATAGTGACTTTCCTTGCTAGAAAACAACTCATGCTCGTAGGACCAGAAACTGCATGTGATTCAACTCCATTTAGGACTGGGAAAAAAACGCTAGCTGGCCTTACAAGAAACACACTCTGCTTTTGAGAAAAGAGCACTCTTCTACTCTACTGTGTTTCCTATAGGGCCAGAACAGTGAGCTTGCTCAGAACATAATAACTGTGCTTCCTACACACACGGGCCATATCTAGTTCAACTCTGCTTAGGAACCTGACAAGAACAGTAGATCCTCTTAAGTCCAATACACTGTACTTGCTGGGAACAGACGCCAGTGCTATTTGTCCTGTGTATGGCAAAGGCAGTGCAATAGTGACTATTCTTACCATAAAACAACTCTTGCTCATAGGACCAGAAATTTCATGTGATTCAACTCCATTTAGGACTAGGAAACAAACGCTAGCTTGCCTTACAAGAAACACACTCTGCTTTAGAGAAGAGAGCACTCTTCTACTCTACTGTGTTCCTATAGGGCCAGAAGAGTGAGCTTGCTCAGAACAAAAGAACTGTGCTTCCTACACACGGGCCATATCTAGTTCAACTCTGCTTAGGAAACTGACAAGAACAGTAGCTCCTATTCAGTCCCATACACTGTACTTGCTAAGAACAGATGGGAGTGCTATTTGCACTGTGTATGGCAATGGGAGCGCAATAGGGACTTTCCTTACCAGAAAACAACTCTTGCTCGTAGGACCAGAAAGTGCATGTGATTAAACTCCATTTAGGACTGGGAAACAAACACTAGCTCGCCTTACAAGAAAGACTCTCTGATTTTGGAAAAGAGCACTATTCTACTCTACTGTGTTTCCTATGGGGTCCAAACAATGAGCTTGCTCAGAACAAAAGAACTGTGCTTCGTGCACACATGGGCCATATCTAGTTCAACTCTGCTTAGGAAACTGAAAAGAACAGTAGATCCTCTTCAGTCCAATACACTGTACTTGCTGGGAACAGACGCGAGTGCTATTTGCACTGTGTAGGGCAATTGGAGCACAATAGTGACTCATCTTACCAGAAAACAACTCTTGCTCATAGGACAAAAAACTGCATGTGACTCAACTCCATTTAGGACTGGGAAACAAACGCTAGCTCGCCTTACAAGAAACACAGTCTGCTTTTGAGAAAAGAGCACTCTTCTACTCTACTGTGTTTCCTATAGTGCCAGAACAATGAGCTTGCTCAGAACAAAAGAACTGTGCTTCCTTCACAAACGGGCCATTTCTAGTTCAACTCTGCTAAGGAAACTGACAAGAGCAGTAGATCATCTTCAGTCCAATACACTGTACATGCTAGGAACAGACGCGAGTGCTATTTGCCCTGTGTATGACAATGGGAGCGCAATAGTGACTCTTCTTACCAGAAAACAACTCTTGTTCATAGGACCAGAAACTGCATGTGACTCAACTAGATTTAGGATGGGAAAAAAACGCTAGCTCGCCTTACAAGAAACACTGTCTGCTTTTGAGAAAAGAGCACTCTTCTACTCTACTGTGTTTCCTATAGGGCCAGAATAGTGAGCTTGCTCAGAACAAAAGAACTTTGCATCCTACACACACTGGCTATATCTAGTTCAACTCTGCTTAGGAAACTGACAAGAACAGTTGGTCCACTTCAGTCCAATACACTGTACTTGCTGGGAGCAGACACCATTGCTATTTGCCCTGTGAATGACAATGGGAGCTCAATAGTGTCTCTTCTTACCAGAAAAATCTCTTGCTCGTAGGACCTGAAACTGCATGTGATTCAACTCCATTTAGGACTGCAAAACAAACGCTAGCTCGCCTTACAAGAAACACACTCTGCTTTTGAGAAAAGAGCACTTTTCTACTCTACAGTGTTTCCTATGGGGTCTGAACAGTGAGCATCCTGAGAACAAAAGAACTGTGCTTCCTACACACACGGGCCATATCTAGTTCAACTCTACCTAGGAAACTGACAAGAACAGTCGCTCCTCTTCAGTCCAATAATGTACTTAATGGGAACAGACGCGAGTGCTATTTGCACTGTGTATGGCAATGGGAGCACAATAGTGACTTTCCTTACCAGAAAACAACTCTTGCTCGTAGGACCAAAAACTGCATGTGATTCAACTCCATTTAGGACTGCGAAACAAACGCTAGCTCGCCTTACAAGAAAAACACTCTGCTTATGATAAAAGAGCACTCTTCTACTCTTCTGTGTTTCCTTTAAGTTCCAAACAGTGAGCTTGCTCAGAACAAAGAACTGTGCTTTCTACACACACGGGCTATATCTAGTTCAACTCTGCTTAGGAAACTGACAAGAACAGTAGATCCTCTTCAGTCCAATACACTGTACTTGCTGGGAACAGACGCCAGTGCTATTTGCCCTGTGTATGACAATGGGAGCACAATAGTGACTCTTCTTACCAGAAAACAACTCTTGCTCGTAGGACCAGAAACTGCATGTGATTCAACTCCATTTAGGACTGCAAAACAAACGCTAGCTCGCCTTACAAGAAACACACTCTGCTTTTGAGAAAAGTTCACTCTTCAACTCTAATGTGTTTCCTATGGGTTCGATCAGAGCTTACAGTACAATAGAACTGGGCTTCCTGCACACACGGGCCATATCTAGTTCAACTCTGCTTAGGAAACTGACAAGAACAGTAGCTCCTCTTCAGTCGAATACACTGTACTTGATGGGAACACATGCGAGTCCTCTTTGCACTGTGTGTGGCAATGGGAGCGCAATAGTGACATTCCTTACCAGAAAACAACTCTTTCTCGTAGGATCAAAAACTGCATGTGATTCAACTCCATTTAGGACTGAGAAACAAATGCTAGCTACCCTTACAAGGAACACTCTGCTTTTGAGAAAAGATCACTCTTCTACTCTACGGTGTTTCCTATAGGGCCAGAACAGTGAGCTTACTCAGAGCAAAAGAACTGTGCTTCGTACACACACGGGCTATATCTAGTTCAACTCTGCTTAGGAAACTGACAAGAACAGTAGCTCCTCTTCAGTACAATACACTGTACATACTGGGAACAGACGCCAGTGCTATTTACCCTGTGTATGATAATGGGAGCACAATAGTGACTCTTCTTACCAGAAAACAACTCTTGCTCATAGGAAAAGAAAATGCATGTGATTCAACTCCACATAGAACTGGGAAACAAACGCTAGCTTGCCTTACAATAAACACTCTCTGCTTTTGAGAAAACAGCACTCTTCTA
>NW_026737131.1:0-49514 GCF_949786415.1 Peromyscus eremicus | reverse complement strand
CCAGTCCTAAATGGAGTTGAATCACATGCACTTTCTGGTCCTACGAGCAAGAGTTGTTTTCTGGTAAGGAAAGTCACTGTTGTGCTCCTATTGCCATCCACAGTACAAATAGCACTCGCGTCTTTTCCCAGCAAGTACAGTGTATTGGACTGAAGAGGAGCTACTGTTCTTGTGAGTTTCCTAAGCAGAGTTCAACTAGATATGGCCCGTGTGTAGGAAGCACAGTTCTTATGTTCTGAGCAAGCTCACTGTTCTGGCCCTATAGGAAACACAGTAGAGTAGAAGAGTGCTCTTTTCTCTAAAGCCGAGTGTGTTTCTTGTAAGGCGAGCTAGCGTTTGTTTCCCAATCCTAAATGGAGTTGAATCACATGCAGTTTCTGGTCCTACGAGCAAGAGTTGTTTTCTGGTAAGAGAAGTCACTATTGCGCTCCAATTGCCATACACAAGGCAAATAGCACTCGCATCTTTTGCCAGCAAGTACAGTGTATTGGACTGAATAGGAGCTACTGTTCTTGTCAGTTTCCTAAGCAGAGTTCAACTAGATATGGCCCATGTGTGTAGAAGCACAGTTCTTTTATTCTGAGCAAGCTCACTGTTCAGACCCCATAGGAAACACAGTAGAGTAGATGAGTGCTCTTTTCTCAAAAGCAAAGTGTGTTTCTTGTAAGTCGAGATAGCATTTGTTTCCCAGTCCTCAATGGAGTTGAGTCACATGCAGTTTTTTGTCCTAGGAGCAAGAGCTTTTTTCTCGTAAGACGAGTCACGATTGTGCTCCAATGCCATACACAGTGCAAATAGCACTCGCGTCTGTTCCCTGCAAGTACAGTGTATCGGACTGAAGAGGAGCTACTGTTCTTGTTTGTTTCCTAAGCAGAGTTGAACTAGATATGGCCCGTGTGTGTAGAAAGCACAGTTCTTTTGTTCTGAGCAAGCTCACTGTTCGGACCCCATAGGAAACACAGTAGAGTAGAAGAGTGCTCTTTTCTCAAAAGCAGAGTGTGTTTCTTGTAAGGCGAGCTAGCATTTGTTTCCCAGTCGTAAATGGAGTTCAATCACATGCAGTTTCTGGTCCTACGAGCAAGAGTTGTTTTCTGGTAAGTAAGTCACTATTGTGCTTCCATTGCCATACACAGTGCAAATAGCACTCGCGTCTTTTCCCAGCAAGTACAGTGTATCGGACTGAAGAGGAGCTACTGTTCTTGTCAGTTTCCTAAGCAGAGTTGAACTAGTTATGGCCCGTTTGTAGGAAGCACAGTTCTTTTGTTCTGAGCAAGCTCACTGTTCTGGCCCTATAGGAAACACAATAGAGTAGAAGAGTGCTCTTTTCCCTAAAGCAGAGTGTATTTCTTGTAAGTCGAGCTTGCGTTTTTTTCCCAGTCCTAAATGGAGTTGAATCACATGCAGTTTCTAGTCCTACGAGCAAGGGTTGTTTTACGGTAAGAAGAGTCACTGTTGCGCTGCCATTGCCATACACAGGACAAATAGCACTGGCGTCTGTTCAAAGCAAGTACAGTGTATTGTACAGAAGAGGATCTGCTCTTCTTGTGAGGTTCCTAAGCAGAATTGAACCAGATATGGCCGTGTGTGTGGGAAGCACAGTTCTAATGTTGTGAGCAAATTCACTCCTCTGGCTCTATAGGAAACACAGTAGAGTAGAAGAGTGCTCTTTTCTCAAAAGCAGAGTGTGTTACTTGCATGGAGAGCTAGCGTTTGTTTCCTAAATGGAGTTGAGTCACATGCAGTTTTTTGTCCTACGAGCAAGAGTTGTTTTCTGGTAAGACAAGTCACTATTGTGCTCCAATTGCCATACACAGTGCAAAGAGCACTCGTGTCTGTTCCCTGCAAGTACAGTGCATTGGAAAGAAGAGGAGCTATTTTTCTTGTCAGTTTCCTAAGCAGAGTTGAACTAGATAGGGCCGTATGTGTAGGAAGCACAGTTCTTTTGTTCTGAGCAAGCTCACTTTTCGGACCCCATAGGAAACACAGTAGAGTAGAAGAGTGCTCTTTTCTCAAAAGCAGAGTGTGTTTCATGTAAGGCGAGCTAGCATTTGTTTCCCAGTCCTAAATGAAGGTGAATCTCATGCAGTTTCTGGTCTTACGAGCAAGAGTTGTTTTCTGGTAAGGAAAGTCACTATTGTGCTCCCATTGACATACACAGTGCAAATAGCACTCGCGTCTGTTCCCAGCAAGTACAGTGTATCAGACTGAAGAGGAGCTACTGTTATTGTCAGTTTCCTAAGCAGAGTTGAACTAGATATAGCCCGTGTGTAGGAAGTACAGTTCTTTTGTTCTGAGCAAGTTCACTGTTCTGGCCCTATAGGAAACACAGTAGAGTAGAAGAGTGCTCTTTTCTCTGAAGCAGAGTGTGTTTCTTGTAAGGTGAGCTAGCTTTTGTTTGCCAGTCCTAAATGGAGTTGAATCACATGCAGTTTCTGGTCCTACGAAAAAGAGCTGTTTTCTGGTAAGGAAAGTCACTATTGCGCTCCCATTGCCCTACACAAGGCAAATAGCACTCGCATCTTTTGCCAGCACGTACAGTGTATCGGACTGAATAGGAGCTACTGTTCTTGTCAGTTTCCTAAGCAGAGTTCAACTAGATATGGACCGTGTGTAGGAAGCACAGTTCTTATGTTCTGAGCAAGCTCACTTTTCTGGCCCTATAGGAAACACAGTAGAGTAGAAGAGTGCTCTTTTCTCTGAAGCAGAGTGTGTTTCTTGTAAGGCGAGCTAGTGTTTGTTTCCTAGTCCTAAATGGAGTTGAGTCACATGCAGTTTTTTGTCCTACGAGCAAGAGTTGTTTTCTGGTAAGACAAGTCACTATTGTGCTCCAATTGCCATACACAATGCAAATAACACTCGCGTCTGTTCCCTGCAAGTACAGTGTATTGGAAGGAAGAGGAGCTACTTTTCTTGTCAGTTTCTTAAGCAGAGTTGAACTAGATATGGCCCATGTGTGTAGGAAGCACAGTTCTTTTATTCTGAGCAAGCTCACTGTTAGGACCCCATAGGAAACACATTAGAGTAGAAGAGTGCTCTTTTCTCAAAAGCAAAGTGTGTTTCTTGTAAGTCGAGCTAGCGTTTGTTTCCCAGTCCTCAATGGAGTTGAGTCACATGCAGTTTTTTGTCCTACGAGCAAGAGCTTTTTACTCGTAAGACGAGTCACGATTGTGCTCCAATGCCATACACAGTGCAAATAGCACTCGCATCTGTTCCCCGCAAGTACAGTGTATCGGACTGAAGAGGAGCTACTGTTCTTGTTTGTTTCCTAAGCAGAGTTGAACTAGATATGGCCCGTGTGTATAGAAAGCACAGTCCTTTTGTTCTGAGCAAGCTCACTGTTCGGACCCCATAGGAAACACAGTATAGTAGAAGAGTGCTCTTTTCTCAAAAGCAGAGTGTGTTTCTTGTAAGGCGAGCCAGCATTTGTTTCCCAGTCCTAAATGGAGTTGAATCACATGCAGTTTCTGGTCCTACGAGCAAGAGTTGTTTTCTGGTAAGGTAAGTCACTATTGTGCTTCCATTGCCATACACAGCGCAAATAGCACTCGCGTCTTTTCCCAGCAAGTACAGTGTATCGGACTGAAGAGGAGCTACTGTTCTTGTCAGTTTCCTAAGCAGAGTTGAACTAGTTATGGCCCGTGTGTAGGAAGCACAGTTCTTTTGTTCTGAGCAAGCTCACTGTTCTGGCCCTATAGGAAACACAATAGAGTAGAAGAGTGCTCTTTTCCCTAAAGCAGAGTGTGTTTCTTGTAAGTCGAGCTAGCGTTTGTTTCCCTGTCCTAAATGGAGTTGAATCACATGCAGTTTCTAGTCCTACGAGCAAGGGTTGTTTTATGGTAAGAAGAGTCACTGTTGCGCTGCCATTGCCATACACAAGACAAATAGCACTGGCGTCTGTTGCAAGCAAGTACAGTGTATTGTACAGAAGAGGATCTACTGTTCTTGTCAGGTTCCTAAGCAGAATTGAACTAGATATGGCCGTGTGTGTGGGAAGCACAGTTCTAATGTTGTGAGCAAATTCACTCTTCTGGCTCTATAGGAAACACAGTAGAGTAGAAGAGTGCTCTTTTCTCAAAAGCAGAGTGTGTTTCTTGCATGGAGAGCTAGCGTTTGTTTCCTAGTCCTAAATGGAGTTGAGTCACATGCAGTTTTTTGTCCTACGAGCAAGAGTTGTTTTCTGGTAAGACAAGTCACTATTGTGCTCCAATTGCCATACACAGTGCAAAGAGCACTCGTGTCTGTTCCCTGCAAGTACAGTGCATTGGAAGGAAGAGGAGCTATTGTTCTTGTCAGTTTCCTAATCAGAGTTGAACTAGATAGGGCCTTATGTGTAGGAAGCACAGTTCTTTTGTTCTGAGCAAGCTTACTTTTCGGACCCCATAGGAAACACAGTAAAGTAGAAGAGTGCTCTTTTCTCAAAAGCAGAGTGTGTTTCATGTAAGGCGAGCTAGCATTTGTTTCCCAGTCCTAAATGGAGTTGAATCTCATGCAGTTTCTGGTCTTACGAGCAAGAGTTGTTTTCTGGTAAGGAAAGTCACTATTGCGCTCCCAATGACATACACAATGCAAATAGCACTGGCGTCTGTTCCCAGCAAGTACAGTGTATCGGACTGAAGAGGAGCTACTGTTCTTGTCAGTTTCCTAAGCAGAGTTGAACTAGATATAGCCCGTGTGTAGGAAGTACAGTTCTTTTGTTCTGAGCAAGTTCACTGTTCTGGCCCTATAGGAAACACAGTAGAGTAGAAGAGTGCTCTTTTCTCTAAAGCAGAGTGTGTTTCTTGTAAGGTGAGCTAGCTTTTGTTTGCCAGTCCTAAATGGAGTTGAATCACATGCAGTTTCTGGTCCTACAAGCAAGAGTTGTTTTCTGGTAAGAAGAGTCACTATTGCGCTGCCATTGCCATACACAGGACAAATAGCACTTGTGTCTTTTCCCAGCAAGTACAGTGTATTGGACTGAAGAGGATGTACTGTTCTTGTCAGGTTCCTAGTCAGAAGTGAACTAGATACGGCCATGTGTGTAGGCAGCACAGTTCTTTTGTTCTGAGCAAGCTCACTGTTCGGACCCCATAGGAAACACAGTAGAGTAGAAGAGTGCTCTTTTCTCAAAAGCAGAGTGTGTTTCTTGTAAGTCGAGCTAGCGTTTGTTTCCCAGTCCTAAATGGAGTTGAGTCAATTGCAGTTTTTTGTCCTACGAGCAAGAGTTGTTTTCTGGTAAGACGAGTCACTATTGTGCTCCAATGCCATACACAGTGCAAATAGCACTCGCGTATGTTCCCCGCAAGTACAGTGTATCGGACTGAAAAGGAGCTACTGTTCTTGTTTGTTGCCTAAGCAGAGTTGAACTAGATATGGCCCGTGTGTGTAGAAAGCACAGTTCTTTTGTTCTGAGCAAGCTCACTGTTCGGACCCCATAGGAAACACAGTAGCGTAGAAGAGTGCTCTTTTCTCAAAAGCAGAGTGTGTTTCTTGTAAGGCGAGCTAGCATTTGTTTCCCAGTCCTAAATAAAGTTGAATCACATGCAGTTTCTGGTCCTACGAGCAAGAGTTGTTTTCTGGTAACGAAAGTCACTATTGCGCTCCCATTGTCATACACTGTGCAAATAGCACTTGCGTCTGTTCCCAGCAAGTACAGTGTATCGTACTGAAGAGGAGCTACTGTTCTTGTCAGTTTCCTAAGCAGAGTTGAACTAGTTATGGCCCGTGTGTAGGAAGCACAGTTCTTTTGTTCTGTGAAAGCTCACTGTTCCGGCCCTATAGGAAACACAATAGAGTAGAAGAATGCTCTTTTCCCTAAAGCAGAGTGTGTTTCTTGTAAGGTGAGCTAGCGTTTGTTTCCCAGTACTAAATGGAGTTGAATCACATGCAGTTTCTAGTCCTACGAGCAAGAGTTGTTTTATGGAAAGAAGAGTCACTATTGCACTGCAATTGCCATACACAGGAAAAATAACACTGGCGTCTGTTCCCAGCAAGTACAGTGTATTGTACAGAAGAGGATCTACTGTTCTTGTCAGGTTCCTAAGCAGACTTGAACTAGATATGGCCCATGTGTGTAGGATGCACAGTTCTTTTGTTCTGAGCAAGCTCACTGTTCGGACCCCATAGGAAACACAGTAGAATAGAAGAGTGCTCTTTTCTCAAAAGCAGAGTGTGTTTCATGTAAGGCGAGCTAGCATTTGTTTCCCAATCCTAAATGGAGTGGAATCACATGCAGTTTCTGGTCCTACGAGCAAGAGATGTTTTCTGGTAAGGAAAGTCACTATTGAGCTCCCACTGACATAGACAGTGCAAATAGCACTCGCGTCTGTTCCCAGCAAGTACAGTGTATCAGACTGAAGAGGAGCTACTGTTCTTGTCAGTTTCCTAAGCATAGTTGAACTAGATATGGCCCGTGTGTAGGAAGCACAGTACTTTTGTTCTTAGCAAGCTCACTGTTCTGGCCCTATAGGAAACACAGTAGAGTAGAAGTGTGCTCTTTTCTCTAAAGCAGAGTGTGTTCCTTGTAAGGTGAGCTAGCTTTTGTTTGCCAGTCCTAAATGGAGTTGAATCACATGCAGTTTCTGGTCCTACAAGCAAGAGTTGTTTTCTGGTAAGAAGAGTCACTATTGCGCTGCCATTGCCATACACAGGACAAATAGCACTGGCGTCTCTTCCCAGCAAGTACAGTGTATTGGACTGAAGAGGATCTACTGTTCTTGTCAGGTTCCTAAGCAGACTTGAAATAGATATGGCCGTGTGTGTAGGAAGCACAGTTTTTTTGTTCTGAGCAAGCTCACTTTTCGGAACACCTAGGAAACACAGTAGAGAAGAAGAGTGCTCTTTTCTCAAAAGCAGAGTGTGTTTCTTGTAAAGCAAGCTAGAGTTTGTTTCCCAGTCCTAAATGGAGTGGAATCACATGCAGTTTCTGGTCCTACGAGCAAGAGTTGTTTTCTGGTAAGAAGAGTCACTATTGCGCTGCCATTGCCACACACAGGACAAATAGCACTGGCGTCTGTTCCCAGTAAGTATAGTGTATTAGACTGATGAGGATCTACTGTTCTTGTCAGGTTCCTAAGCAGACTTGAACTAGATATGGCCGTGTGTGTAGGAAGCACAGTTCTTTTGTTCTGAGCAAGCTCACTGTTCGGACACCATAGGAAACACAGTAGAGTAGAAGAGTGCTCTTTTCTCATAAGCAGAGTGTGTTTCTTGTAAGGCGAGCTCGCGTTTGTTTCCCAGTCCTAAATGGAGTTGAATCTCATGCAGTTTCTGGTCCTAAGAGCAAGAGTTGTTTTCTGGTAAGGAAAGTCACTATTGCGCTGCCATTGCCATACACAGGACAAATAGCACTGGCGTCTGTTCCCAGGAAGTACAGTGTATTGGACTGAAGAGGATCTACTGTTCTTGTCAGGTTCCTAAGCAGAAGTGAACTAGATATGGCCGTGTGTGTAGGAAGCACAGTTCTTTTGTTCTGAGCAAGCTCACTGTTCAGACCCCATAGGAAACACAGTAGAGTAGAAGAGTGCTCTTTTCTCAAAAGCAGAGTGTGTTTCTTGTATATCGCGCTAGCGTTTGTTTCCCAGTCCTAAATGGAGTTGAGTCACATGCAGTTTTTTGTCCTACGAGCAAGAGTTGTTTTCTGGTAAGACGAGTCACTATTGTGCTCCAATACCATACACAGTGCAAATAGCACTAGTGTCTGTTCCCCGCAAGTACAGTGTATCGGACTGAAGAGGAGCTACTGTTCTTGTTTGTTTCCTAAGCAGAGTTGAACTAGATATGGCCCGTGTGTGTAGAAAGCACAGTTCTTTTGTTCTGATCAAGCTCACTGTTCGGACCCGATAGGAAACACAGTAGAGTAGAAGAGTGCTCTTTTCTCAAAAGCAGAGTGTGGTTCTAGTAAGTCGAGCTAGCATTTGTTTCCCAGTCCTAAATGGAGTTGAATCACATGCAGTTTCTGGTCCTACGAGCAAGAGTTGTTTTCTGGTAAGGAAAGTCACTATTGTGCTCCTATTGCCATCCACAGTACAAATAGCACTCGCGTCTTTTCCCAGCAAGTACAGTGTATTGGACTGAAGAGGAGCTACTGTTCTTGTCAGTTTCCTAAGCAGAGTTCAACTAGATATGGCCCGTGTGTAGGAAGCACAGTTCTTATGTTCTGAGCAAGCTCACTGTTCTGGCCCTATAGGAAACACAGTAGAGTAGAAGAGTGCTCTTTTCTCTAAAGCCGAGTGTGTTTCTTGTAAGGCGAGCTAGCGTTTGTTTCCCAATCCTAAATGGAGTTGAATCACATGCAGTTTCTGGTCCTACGAGCAAGAGTTGTTTTCTGGTAAGAGAAGTCACTATTGCGCTCCAATTGCCATACACAGTGCAAATAGCAGTCGCGTCTGTTCCCCGCAAGTACAGTGTATCGGACTGAAGAGGAGCTACTGTTCTTGTCAGTTTCCTAAGCAGAGTTGAACTAGATATGGCCCGTGTGTGTAGGAAGCACAGGTCTTATGTTCTGAACAAGCTCACTGTTCTGGCCCTATTGGAAACACAGTAGAGTAGAAGAGTGCTCTTTTCTCAAAAGCAGAGTGTGTTTTTGTAAGGCGAGCTAGCATTTGTTTCCTAGTCCTAAATGGAGTTGAATCACATGCAGTTTCTGGTCCTACGAAAAAGAGCTGTTTTCTGGTAAGGAAAGTCACTATTGCGCTCCCATTGCCCTACACAAGGCAAATAGCACTTGCATCTTTTCCCAGCAAGTACAGTGTATTGGACTGAATAGGATCTACTGTTCTTGTCAGTTTCCTAAGCAGAGTTCAACTAGATATGGACCGTGTGTAGGAAGCACAGTTCTTATGTTCTGAGCAAGCTCACTGTTCTGGCCCTATAGGAAACACAGTAGAGTAGAAGAGTGCTCTTTTCTCTGAAGCAGAGTGTGTTTCTTTTAAGGCGAGCTAGCGTTTGTTTCCTAGTCCTAAATGGAGTTGAGTCACATGCAGTTTTTTGTCCTACGAGCAAGAGTTGTTTTCTGGTAAGACAAGTCACTATTGTGCTCCAATTGCCATACACAGTGCAAATAGCACTCGCGTCTGTTCCCTGCAAGTACAGTGTATTGGAAGGAAGAGGAGCTATTGTTCTTGTCAGTTTCCTAAGCAGAGTTGAACTAGATAGGGCCCATGTGTGTAGGAAGCACAGTTCTTTTGTTCTGAGCAAGCTCACTGTTCGGACCCCATAGGAAACACAGTAGAGTAGAAGAGTGCTCTTTTCTCAAAAGCAGAGTGTGTTTCATGTAAGGCGAGCTAGCATTTGTTTCCCAGTCCTAAATGGAGTTGAATCTCATTCAGTTTCTGGTCTTACGAGCAAGAGTTGTTTTCTGGTAAGGAAAGTCACTATTGCGCTCCCATTGACATATACAGTGCAAATAGCACTCGCGTCTGTTCCCAGCAAGTACAGTGTATCGGACTGAAGAGGAGCTACTGTTCTTGTCAGTTTCCTAAGCAGAGTTGAACTAGATATGGCCCGTGTGTAGGAAGCACACTTCTTTTGTTCTGAGCAAGCTCACTGTTCTGGACCTATAGGAAACACAGTAGAGTAGAAGAGTGCTCTTTTCTCTAAAGCAGAGTGTGTTTCTTGTAAGGTGAGCTAGCTTTTGTTTCCCAGTCCTAAATGGAGTTGAATCACATGCAGTTTCTGGTCCTACAAGCAAGAGTTGTTTTCTGGTAAGAAGAGTCACTATTGCGCTGCCATTGCCATACACAAGACAAATAGCACTGGCGTCTGTTCCCAGGAAGTACAGTGTATTGGACTGAAGAGGATCTACTGTTCTTGTCAGGTTCCTAAGCAGAAGTGAACTAGATATGGCCGTGTGTGTAGGAAGCACAGTTCTTTTGTTCTGAGCAAGCTCACTGTTCAGACCCCATAGGAAACACAGTAGAGTAGAAGAGTGCTCTTTTCTCAAAAGCAGAGTGTGTTTCTTGTAAATCGAGCTAGCGTTTGTTTCCCAGTCCTAAATGGAGTTGAGTCACATGCAGTTTTTTGTCCTACGAGCAAGAGTTGTTTTCTGGTAAGACGAGTCACTATTGTGCTCCAATACCATACACAGTGCAAATAGCACTAGTGTCTGTTCCCCGCAAGTACAGTGTATCGGACTGAAGAGGAGCTACTGTTCTTGTTTGTTTCCTAAGCAGAGTTGAACTAGATATGGCCCGTGTGTGTAGAAAGCACAGTTCTTTTGTTCTGAGCAAGCTCACTGTTCGGACCCCATAGGAAACACAGTAGAGTAGAAGAGTGCTCTTTTCTCAAAAGCAGAGTGTGGTTCTTGTAAGTCGAGCTAGCATTTGTTTCCCAGTCCTAAATGGAGTTGAATCACATGCAGTTTCTCGTCCTACGAGCAAGAGTTGTTTTCTGGTAAGGAAAGTCACTATTGCGCTCCCATTGCCATACACAGTGCAAATAGCACTCACGTCTGTTCCCAGCAAGTACAGTGTATCGGACTGAAGAGGAGCTACTGTTCTTGTCAGTTTCCTAAGCAGAGTTGAACTAGTTATGGCCCGTGTGTAGGAAGCACAGTTCTTTTGTTCTGAGAAAGCTCACTGTTCTGGCCCTATAGGAAGCACAATAGAGTAGAAGAGTGCTCTTTTCCCTTAAGCAGAGCGTGTTTCTTGTAAGGCGAGCTAGTGTTTGTTTCCCAGTACTAAATGGAGTTGAATCACATGCAGTTTCTAGTCCTATGAACAAGAGTTGTTTTATGGTAAGAAGAGTCACTATTGCACTGACATTCCATACACAGGACAAATAGCACTGGCGTCTGTTCCCAGCAAGTACAGTGTATTGTACAGAAGAGGATCTACTGTTCTTGTCAGGTTCCTAAGCAGAATTGAACTAGATATGGCCGTGTGTGTAGGAAGCACAGTTCTAATGTTCTGAGCAAGTTCAATCTTCTGGCTCTATAGGAAACACAGTAGAGTAGAAGAGTGCTCTTTTCTCAAAAGCAGAGTGTGTTTCTTGCATGGAGAGCTAGCATTTGTTTCCTAGTCCTAAAAGGAGTTGAGTCACATGCAGTTTTTTGTCCTACAAGCAAGAGTTGTTTTCTGGTAAGACAAGTCACTATTGTGCTCCAATTGCCATACACAGTGCACATAGCACTCGCGTCTGTTCCCCGCAAGTACAGTGTATTGGAAGGAAGAGGAGCTATTGTTCTTGTCAGTTTCCTAAGAAGAGTTGAACTAGATATGGCCCATGTGTGTAGGAAGCACAGTTCTTTTGTTCTGAGCAAGCTCACTGTTCGGACCCCTTAGGAAACACAGTAGAGTAGAAGAGTGCTCTTTTCTCAAAAGCAGAGTGTGTTTCATGTAAGGCGAGCTAGCATTTGTTTCCCAGTCCTAAATGGAGTTGAATCACATGCAGTTTCTGGTCTTACGAGCAAGTGTTGTTTTCTGGTAAGGAAAGTCACTATTGCGCTCCCATTGCCATACACAGTGCAAATAGCACTCGCGTCTGTTCCCAGCAAGTACAGTGTATGGGACTGAAGAGGTGCTACTGTTCTTGTCAGTTTCCTAAGCAGAGTTGAACGAGATATGGCCCTGTGTGTAGGAAGCACAGTCCTTTTTTTCTGAGCAAGCTCACTGTTCTGGGCCTACAGGAAACACAGTAGAGTAGAAGAGTGCTCTTTTTCTAAAGCAGAGTGTGTTTCATGTAAGGAGAGCTAGCATTTGTTTCCCAGTCCTAAATGGAGTTGAATCTCATGCAGTTTCTGGTCTTACGAGCAAGAGTTTTTTTCTGGTAAGGAAAGTCACTATTGCGCTCCCATTGACATACACAGTGCAAATAGCACTCGTGTCTGTTCCCAGCAAGTACAGTATATGGGACTGAAGAGGAGCTACTGTTCTTTTCAGTTTCCTAAGCAGAGTTGAACTAGATATGGCCCGTGTGTAGGAAGCACAGTTCTTTAGTTCTGAGCAAGCTCACTGTTCTGGCCCTATAGGAAACACAGTAGAGTAGAAGAGTGCTCTTTTCTCTAAAGCAGAGTGTGTTTCTTGTAAAGCGAGCTAGAGTTTGTTTCCCAGTCCTAAATGGAGTGGAATCACATGCAGTTTCTGGTCCTACGAGCAAGAGTTGTTTTCTGGTAAGAAGAGTCACTATTGCGCTGCCATTGCCACACACAGGACAAATAGCACTGGCGTCTGTTCCCAGTAAGTATAGTGTATTGGACTGATGAGGATCTACTGTTCTTGTCAGGTTCCTAAGCAGACTTGAACTAGATATAGCCCGTGTGTGTAGGAAGCACAGTTCTTTTGTTCTGAGCAAGCTCACTGTTCGGACACCATAGGAAACACAGTAGAGTAGAAGAGTGCTCTTTTCTCAAAAGCAGAGTGTGTTTCTTGTAAGGCGAGCTCGCGTTTGTTTCCCAGTCCTAAATGGAGTTGAATCTCATGCAGTTTCTGGTCCTAAGAGCAAGAGTTGTTTTCTGGTAAGGAAAGTCACTATTGCGCTGCCATTGCCATACACAGGACAAATAGCAATGGCGTCTGTTCCCAGGAAGTACAGTGTATTGGACTGAAGAGGATCTAATGTTCTTGTCAGGTTCCTAAGCAGAAGTGAACTAGATATGGCCGTGTGTGTAGGAAGCACAGTTCTTTTGTTCTGAGCAAGCTCACTGTTCACACCCCATAGGAAACACAGTAGAGTAGAAGAGTGCTCCTTTCTCAAAAGCAGAGTGTGTTTCTTGTATATCGAGCTAGCGTTTGTTTCCCAGTCCTAAATGGAGTTGAGTCACATGCAGTTTTTTGTCCTACGAGCAAGAGTTGTTTTCTGGTAGGACGAGTCACTATTGTGCTCCAATACCATACACAGTGCAAATAGCACTAGTGTCTGTTCCCCGCAAGTACAGTGTATCGGACTGAAGAGGAGCTACTGTTCTTGTTTGTTTCCTAAGCAGAGTTGAACTAGATATGGCCCGTGTGTGTAGAAAGCACAGTTCTTTTGTTCTGAGCAAGCTCACTGTTCGGACCCCATAGGAAACACAGTAGAGTAGAAGAGTGCTCTTTTCTAAAAGCAGAGTGTGGTTCTTGTAAGTCGAGCTAGCATTTGTTTCCCAGTCCTAAATGGAGTTGAATCACATGCAGTTTCTGGTCCTACGAGCAAGAGTTGTTTTCTGGTAAGGAAAGTCACTATTGTGCTCCTATTGCCATCCACAGTACAAATAGCACTCGCGTCTTTTCCCAGCAAGTACAGTGTATTGGACTGAAGAGGAGCTACTGTTCTTGTCAGTTTCCTAAGCAGAGTTCAACTAGATATGGCCCGTGTGTAGGAAGCACAGTTCTTATGTTCTGAGCAAGCTCACTGTTCTGGCCCTATAGGAAACACAGTAGAGTAGAAGAGTGCTCTTTTCTCTAAAGCCGAGTGTGTTTCTTGTAAGGCGAGCTAGCGTTTGTTTCCCAATCCTAAATGGAGTTGAATCACATGCAGTTTCTGGTCCTACGAGCAAGAGTTGTTTTCTGGTAAGAGAAGTCACTATTGCGCTCCAATTGCCATACACAGTGCAAATAGCAGTCACGTCTGTTCCCCGCAAGTACAGTGTATCGGACTGAAGAGGAGCTACTGTTCTTGTCAGTTTCCTAAGCAGAGTTGAACTAGATATGGCCCGTGTGTGTAGGAAGCACAGGTCTTATGTTCTGAACAAGCTCACTGTTCTGGCCCTATTGGAAACACAGTAGAGTAGAAGAGTGCTCTTTTCTCAAAAGCAGAGTGTGTTTTTGTAAGGCGAGCTAGCGTTTGTTTCCTAGTCCTAAATGGAGTTGAATCACATGCAGTTTCTGGTCCTACGAAAAAGAGCTGTTTTCTGGTAAGGAAAGTCACTATTGCGCTCCCATTGCCCTACACAAGGCAAACAGCACTCGCATCTTTTCCCAGCAAGTACAGTGTATTGGACTGAATAGGATCTACTGTTCTTGTCAGTTTCCTAAGCAGAGTTCAACTAGATATGGACCGTGTGTAGGAAGCACAGTTCTTATGTTCTGAGCAAGCTCACTGTTCTGGCCCTATAGGAAACACAGTAGAGTAGAAGAGTGCTCTTTTCTCTGAAGCAGAGTGTGTTTCTTTTAAGGCGAGCTAGCGTTTGTTTCCTAGTCCTAAATGGAGTTGAGTCACATGCAGTTTTTTGTCCTACGAGCAAGAGTTGTTTTCTGGTAAGACAAGTCACTATTGTGCTCCAATTGCCATACACAGTGCAAAGAGCACTCGCGTCTGTTCCCTGCAAGTACAGTGTATTGGAAGGAAGAGGAGCTATTGTTCTTGTCAGTTTCCTAAGCAGAGTTGAACTAGATAGGGCCCATGTGTGTAGGAAGCACAGTTCTTTTGTTCTGAGCAAGCTCACTGTTCGGACCCCATAGGAAACACAGTAGAGTAGAAGAGTGCTCTTTTCTCAAAAGCAGAGTGTGTTTCATGTAAGGCGAGCTAGCATTTGTTTCCCAGTCCTAAATGGAGTTGAATCTCATTCAGTTTCTGGTCTTACGAGCAAGAGTTGTTTTCTGGTAAGGAAAGTCACTATTGCGCTCCCATTGACATATACAGTGCAAATAGCACTCGCGTCTGTTCCCAGCAAGTACAGTGTATCGGACTGAAGAGGAGCTACTGTTCTTGTCAGTTTCCTAAGCAGAGTTGAACTAGATATGGCCCGTGTGTAGGAAGCACACTTCTTTTGTTCTGAGCAAGCTCACTGTTCTGGCCCTATAGGAAACACAGTAGAGTAGAAGAGTGCTCTTTTCTCTAAAGCAGAGTGTGTTTCTTGTAAGGTGAGCTAGCTTTTGTTTCCCAGTCCTAAATGGAGTTGAATCACATGCAGTTTCTGGTCCTACAAGCAAGAGTTGTTTTCTGGTAAGAAGAGTCACTATTGCGCTGCCATTGCCATACACAAGACAAATAGCACTGGCGTCTGTTCCCAGGAAGTACAGTGTATTGGACTGAAGAGGATCTACTGTTCTTGTCAGGTTCCTAAGCAGAAGTGAACTAGATATGGCCGTGTGTGTAGGAAGCACAGTTCTTTTTTTCTGAGCAAGCTCACTGTTCAGACCCCATAGGAAACACAGTAGAGTAGAAGAGTGCTCTTTTCTCAAAAGCAGAGTGTGTTTCTTGTAAATCGAGCTAGCGTTTGTTTCCCAGTCCTAAATGGAGTTGAGTCACATGCAGTTTTTTGTCCTATGAGCAAGAGTTGTTTTCTGGTAAGACGAGTCACTATTGTGCTCCAATACCATACACAGTGCAAATAGCACTAGTGTCTGTTCCCCGCAAGTACAGTGTATCGGACTAAAGAGGAGCTACTGTTCTTGTTTGTTTCCTAAGCAGAGTTGAACTAGATATGGCCCGTGTGTGTAGAAAGCACAGTTCTTTTGTTCTGAGCAAGCTCACTGTTCGGACCCCATAGGAAAAACAGTAGAGTAGAAGAGTGCTCTTTTCTCAAAAGCAGAGTGTGGTTCTTGTAAGTCGAGCTAGCATTTGTTTCCCAGTCCTAAATGGAGTTGAATCACATGCAGTTTCTCGTCCTACGAGCAAGAGTTGTTTTCTGGTAAGGAAAGTCACTATTGCGCTCCCATTGCCATACACAGTGCAAATAGCACTCACGTCTGTTCCCAGCAAGTACAGTGTATCGGACTGAAGAGGAGCTACTGTTCTTGTCAGTTTCCTAAGCAGAGTTGAACTAGTTATGGCCCGTGTGTAGGAAGCACAGTTCTTTTGTTCTGAGAAAGCTCACTGTTCTGGCCCTATAGGAAGCACAATAGAGTAGAAGAGTGCTCTTTTCCCTTAAGCAGAGCGTGTTTCTTGTAAGGCGAGCTAGTGTTTGTTTCCCAGTACTAAATGGAGTTGAATCACATGCAGTTTCTAGTCCTATGAACAAGAGTTGTTTTATGGTAAGAAGAGTCACTATTGCACTGACATTCCATACACAGGACAAATAGCACTGGCGTCTGTTCCCAGCAAGTACAGTGTATTGTACAGAAGAGGATCTACTGTTCTTGTCAGGTTCCTAAGCAGAATTGAACTAGATATGGCCGTGTGTGTAGGAAGCACAGTTCTAATGTTCTGAGCAAGTTCAATCTTCTGGCTCTATAGGAAACACAGTAGAGTAGAAGAGTGCTCTTTTCTCAAAAGCAGAGTGTGTTTCTTGCATGGAGAGCTAGCATTTGTTTCCTAGTCCTAAAAGGAGTTGAGTCACATGCAGTTTTTTGTCCTACAAGCAAGAGTTGTTTTCTGGTAAGACAAGTCACTATTGTGCTCCAATTGCCATACACAGTGCACATAGCACTCGCGTCTGTTCCCCGCAAGTACAGTGTATTGGAAGGAAGAGGAGCTATTGTTCTTGTCAGTTTCCTAAGAAGAGTTGAACTAGATATGGCCCATGTGTGTAGGAAGCACAGTTCTTTTGTTCTGAGCAAGCTCACTGTTCGGACCCCTTAGGAAACACAGTAGAGTAGAAGAGTGCTCTTTTCTCAAAAGCAGAGTGTGTTTCATGTAAGGCGAGCTAGCATTTGTTTCCCAGTCCTAAATGGAGTTGAATCACATGCAGTTTCTGGTCTTACGAGCAAGTGTTGTTTTCTGGTAAGGAAAGTCACTATTGCGCTCCCATTGCCATACACAGTGCAAATAGCACTCGCGTCTGTTCCCAGCAAGTACAGTGTATGGGACTGAAGAGGTGCTACTGTTCTTGTCAGTTTCCTAAGCAGAGTTGAACGAGATATGGCCCTGTGTGTAGGAAGCACAGTCCTTTTGTTCTGAGCAAGCTCACTGTTCTGGGCCTACAGGAAACACAGTAGAGTAGAAGAGTGCTCTTTTTCTAAAGCAGAGTGTGTTTCATGTAAGGAGTGCTAGCATTTGTTTCCCAGTCCTAAATGGAGTTGAATCTCATGCAGTTTCTGGTCTTACGAGCAAGAGTTTTTTTCTGGTAAGGAAAGTCACTATTGCGCTCCCATTGACATACACAGTGCAAATAGCACTCGTGTCTGTTCCCAGCAAGTACAGTGTATGGGACTGAAGAGGAGCTACTGTTCTTTTCAGTTTCCTAAGCAGAATTGAACTAGATATGGCCCGTGTGTAGGAAGCACAGTTCTTTAGTTCTGAGCAAGCTCACTGTTCTGGCCCTATAGGAAACACAGTAGAGTAGAAGAGTGCTCTTTTCTCTAAAGCAGAGTGTGTTTCTTGTAAAGCAAGCTAGAGTTTGTTTCCCAGTCCTAAATGGAGTGGAATCACATGCAGTTTCTGGTCCTACGAGCAAGAGTTGTTTTCTGGTAAGAAGAGTCACTATTGCGCTGCCATTGCCACACACAGGACAAATAGCACTGGCGTCTGTTCCCAGTAAGTATAGTGTATTGGACTGATGAGGATCTACTGTTCTTGTCAGGTTCCTAAGCAGACTTGAACTAGATATAGCCCGTGTGTGTAGGAAGCACAGTTCTTTTGTTCTGAGCAAGCTCACTGTTCGGACACCATAGGAAACACAGTAGAGTAGAAGAGTGCTCTTTTCTCAAAAGCAGAGTGTGTTTCTTGTAAGGCGAGCTCGCGTTTGTTTCCCAGTCCTAAATGGCGTTGAATCTCATGCAGTTTCTGGTCCTAAGAGCAAGAGTTGTTTTCTGGTAAGGAAAGTCACTATTGCGCTGCCATTGCCATACACAGGACAAATAGCACTGGCGTCTGTTCCCAGGAAGTACAGTGTATTGGACTGAAGAGGATCTAATGTTCTTGTCAGGTTCCTAAGCAGAAGTGAACTAGATATGGCCGTGTGTGTAGGAAGCACAGTTCTTTTGTTCTGAGCAAGCTCACTGTTCACACCCCATAGGAAACACAGTAGAGTAGAAGAGTGCTCCTTTCTCAAAAGCAGAGTGTGTTTCTTGTATTTCGAGCTAGCGTTTGTTTCCCAGTCCTAAATGGAGTTGAGTCACATGCAGTTTTTTGTCCTACGAGCAAGAGTTGTTTTCTGGTAAGACGAGTCACTATTGTGCTCCAATACCATACACAGTGCAAATAGCACTAGTGTCTGTTCCCCGCAAGTACAGTGTATCGGACTGAAGAGGAGCTACTGTTCTTGTTTGTTTCCTAAGCAGAGTTGAACTAGATATGGCCCGTGTGTGTAGAAAGCACAGTTCTTTTGTTCTGAGCAAGCTCACTGTTCGGACCCCATAGGAAACACAGTAGAGTAGAAGAGTGCTCTTTTCTAAAAGCAGAGTGTGGTTCTTGTAAGTCGAGCTAGCATTTGTTTCCCAGTCCTAAATGGAGTTGAATCACATGCAGTTTCTGGTCCTACGAGCAAGACTTGTTTTCTGGTAAGACGAGTCACTATTGTGCTCCAATACCATACACAGTGCAAATAGCACTCGCGTCTTTTCCCAGCAAGTACAGTGTATTGGACTGAAGAGGATCTACTGTTCTTGTCAGTTTCCTAAGCAGAGTTCAACTAGATATGGCCCGTGTGTAGGAAGCACAGTTCTTATGTTCTGAGCAAGCTCACTCTTCTGGCCCTATAGGAAACACAGTAGAGTAGAAGAGTGCTCTTTTCTCTAAAGCCGAGTGTGTTTCTTGTAAGGCGAGCTAGCGTTTGTTTCCCAATCCTAAATGGAGTTGAATCACATGCAGTTTCTGGTCCTACGAGCAAGAGTTGTTTTCTGGTAAGAGAAGTCACTATTGCACTCCAATTGCCATACACAGTGCAAATAGCAGTCGCGTCTGTTCCCCGCAAGTACAGTGTATCGGACTGAAGAGGAGCTACTGTTCTTGTCAGTTTCCTAAGCAGAGTTGAACTAGATATGGCCCGTGTGTGTAGGAAGCACAGGTCTTATGTTCTGAACAAGCTCACTGTTCTGGCCCTATTGGAAACACAGTAGAGTAGAAGAGTGCTCTTTTCTCAAAAGCAGAGTGTGTTTTTGTAAGGCGAGCTAGCGTTTGTTTCCTAGTCCTAAATGGAGTTGAATCACATGCAGTTTCTGGTCCTACGAAAAAGAGCTGTTTTCTGGTAAGGAAAGTCACTATTGTGCTCCTATTGCCATCCACAGTACAAATAGCACTCGCGTCTTTTCCCAGCAAGTACAGTGTATTGGACTGAAGAGGAGCTACTGTTCTTGTCAGTTTCCTAAGCAGAGTTCAACTAGATATGGCCCGTGTGTAGGAAGCACAGTTCTTATGTTCTGAGCAAGCTCACTGTTCTGGCCCTATTGGAAACACAGTAGAGTAGAAGAGTGCTCTTTTCTCAAAAGCAGAGTGTGTTTTTGTAAGGCGAGCTAGCGTTTGTTTCCTAGTCCTAAATGGAGTTGAATCACATGCAGTTTCTGGTCCTACGAAAAAGAGCTGTTTTCTGGTAAGGAAAGTCACTATTGCGCTCCCATTGCCCTACACAAGGCAAATAGCACTCGCATCTTTTCCCAGCAAGTACAGTGTATTGGACTGAATAGGATCTACTGTTCTTGTCAGTTTCCTAAGCAGAGTTCAACTAGATATGGACCGTGTGTAGGAAGCACAGTTCTTATGTTCTGAGCAAGCTCACTGTTCTGGCCCTATAGGAAACACAGTAGAGTAGAAGAGTGCTCTTTTCTCTGAAGCAGAGTGTGTTTCTTTTAAGGCGAGCTAGCGTTTGTTTCCTAGTCCTAAATGGAGTTGAGTCACATGCAGTTTTTTGTCCTACGAGCAAGAGTTGTTTTCTGGTAAGACAAGTCACTATTGTGCTCCAATTGCCATACACAGTGCAAAGAGCACTCGCGTCTGTTCCCTGCAAGTACAGTGTATTGGAAGGAAGAGGAGTTATTGTTCTTGTCAGTTTCCTAAGCAGAGTTGAACTAGATAGGGCCCATGTGTGTAGGAAGCACAGTTCTTTTGTTCTGAGCAAGCTCACTGTTCGGACCCCATAGGAAACACAGTAGAGTAGAAGAGTGCTCTTTTCTCAAAAGCAGAGTGTGTTTCATGTAAGGCGAGCTAGCATTTGTTTCCCAGTCCTAAATGGAGTTGAATCTCATTCAGTTTCTGGTCTTACGAGCAAGAGTTGTTTTCTGGTAAGGAAAGTCACTATTGCGCTCCCATTGACATATACAGTGCAAATAGCACTCGCGTCTGTTCCCAGCAAGTACAGTGTATCGGACTGAAGAGGAGCTACTGTTCTTGTCAGTTTCCTAAGCAGAGTTGAACTAGATATGGCCCGTGTGTAGGAAGCACACTTCTTTTGTTCTGAGCAAGCTCACTGTTCTGGCCCTATAGGAAACACAGTAGAGTAGAAGAGTGCTCTTTTCTCTAAAGCAGAGTGTGTTTCTTGTAAGGTGAGCTAGCTTTTGTTTCCCAGTCCTAAATGGAGTTGAATCACATGCAGTTTCTGGTCCTACAAGCAAGAGTTGTTTTCTGGTAAGAAGAGTCACTATTGCGCTGCCATTGCCATACACAAGACAAATAGCACTGGCGTCTGTTCCCAGGAAGTACAGTGTATTGGACTGAAGAGGATCTACTGTTCTTGTCAGGTTCCTAAGCAGAAGTAAACTAGATATGGCCGTGTGTGTAGGAAGCACAGTTCTTTTGTTCTGAGCAAGCTCACTGTTCAGACCCCATAGGAAACACAGTAGAGTAGAAGAGTGCTCTTTTCTCAAAAGCAGAGTGTGTTTCTTGTAAATCGAGCTAGCGTTTGTTTCCCAGTCCTAAATGGAGTTGAGTCACATGCAGTTTTTTGTCCTACGAGCAAGAGTTGTTTTCTGGTAAGACAAGTCACTATTGTGCTCCAATACCATACACAGTGCAAATAGCACTAGTGTCTGTTCCCCGCAAGTACAGTGTATCGGACTGAAGAGGAGCTACTGTTCTTGTTTGTTTCCTAAGCAGAGTTGAACTAGATATGGCCCGTGTGTGTAGAAAGCACAGTTCTTTTGTTCTGAGCAAGCTCACTGTTCGGACCCCATAGGAAACACAGTAGAGTAGAAGAGTGCTCTTTTCTCAAAAGCAGAGTGTGGTTCTTGTAAGTCGAGCTAGCATTTGTTTCCCAGTCCTAAATGGAGTTGAATCACATGCAGTTTCTGGTCCTACGAGCAAGAGTTGTTTTCTGGTAAGGAAAGTCACTATTGCGCTCCCATTGCCATACACAGTGCAAATAGCACTCATGTCTGTTCCCAGCAAGTACAGTGTATCGGACTGAAGAGGAGCTACTGTTCTTGTCAGTTTCCTAAGCAGAGTTGAACTAGTTATGGCCCGTGTGTAGGAAGCACAGTTCTTTGGTTCTGAGAAAGCTCACTGTTCTGGCCCTATAGGAAGCACAATAGAGTAGAAGAGTGCTCTTTTCCCTTAAGTAGAGCGTGTTTCTTGTAAGGCGAGCTAGTGTTTGTTTCCCAGTACTAAATGGAGTTGAATCACATGCAGTTTCTAGTCCTACGAACAAGAGTTGTTTTATGGTAAGAAGAGTCACTATTGCACTGCCATTCCATACACAGGACAAATAGCACTGGCGTCTGTTCCCAGCAAGTACAGTGTATTGTACAGAAGAGGATCTACTGTTCTTGTCAGGTTCCTAAGCAGAATTGAACTAGATATGGCCGTGTGTGTAGGAAGCACAGTTCTAATGTTCTGAGCAAGTTCAATCTTCTGGCTCTATAGGAAACACAGTAGAGTAGAAGAGTGCTCTTTTCTCAAAAGCAGAGTGTGTTTCTTGCATGGAGAGCTAGCATTTGTTTCCTAGTCCTAAAAGGAGTTGAGTCACATGCAGTTTTTTGTCCTACAAGCAAGAGTTGTTTTCTGGTAAGACAAGTCACTATTGTGCTCCAATTGCCATACACAGTGCACATAGCACTCGCGTCTGTTCCCCGCAAGTACAGTGTATTGGAAGGAAGAGGAGCTATTGTTCTTGTCAGTTTCCTAAGAAGAGTTGAACTAGATATGGCCCATGTGTGTAGGAAGCACAGTTCTTTTGTTCTGAGCAAGCTCACTGTTCGGACCCCTTAGGAAACACAGTAGAGTAGAAGAGTGCTCTTTTCTCAAAAGCAGAGTGTGTTTCATGTAAGGCGAGCTAGCATTTGTTTCCCAGTCCTAAATGGAGTTGAATCACGTGCAGTTTCTGGTCTTACGAGCAAGTGTTGTTTTCTGGTAAGGAAAGTCACTATTGCGCTCCCATTGCCATACACAGTGCAAATAGCACTCGCGTCTGTTCACAGCAAGTACAGTGTATGGGACTGAAGAGGTGCTACTGTTCTTGTCAGTTTCCTAAGCAGAGTTGAACGAGATATGGCCCTGTGTGTAGGAAGCACAGTCCTTTTGTTCTGAGCAAGCTCACTGTTCTGGGCCTACAGGAAACACAGTAGAGTAGAAGAGTGCTCTTTTTCTAAAGCAGAGTGTGTTTCATGTAAGGAGTGCTAGCATTTGTTTCCCAGTCCTAAATGGAGTTGAATCTCATGCAGTTTCTGGTCTTACGAGCAAGAGTTTTTTTCTGGTAAGGAAAGTCACTATTGCGCTCCCATTGACATACACAGTGCAAATAGCACTCGTGTCTGTTCCCAGCAAGTACAGTGTATGGGACTGAAGAGGAGCTACTGTTCTTTTCAGTTTCCTAAGCAGAATTGAACTAGATATGGCCCGTGTGTAGGAAGCACAGTTCTTTAGTTCTGAGCAAGCTCACTGTTCTGGCCCTATAGGAAACACAGTAGAGTAGAAGAGTGCTCTTTTCTCTAAAGCAGAGTGTGTTTCTTGTAAAGCAAGCTAGAGTTTGTTTCCCAGTCCTAAATGGAGTGGAATCACATGCAGTTTCTGGTCCTACGAGCAAGAGTTGTTTTCTGGTAAGAAGAGTCACTATTGCGCTGCCATTGCCACACACAGGACAAATAGCACTGGCGTCTGTTCCAGTAAGTATAGTGTATTGGACTGATGAGGATCTACTGTTCTTGTCAGGTTCCTAAGCAGACTTGAACTAGATATAGCCCGTGTGTGTAGGAAGCACAGTTCTTTTGTTCTGAGCAAGCTCACTGTTCGGACACCATAGGAAACACAGTAGAGTAGAAGAGTGCTCTTTTCTCAAAAGCAGAGTGTGTTTCTTGTAAGGCGAGCTCGCGTTTGTTTCCCAGTCCTAAATGGCGTTGAATCTCATGCAGTTTCTGGTCCTAAGAGCAAGAGTTGTTTTCTGGTAAGGAAAGTCACTATTGCGCTGCCATTGCCATACACAGGACAAATAGCACTGGCGTCTGTTCCCAGGAAGTACAGTGTATTGGACTGAAGAGGATCTACTGTTCTTGTCAGGTTCCTAAGCAGAAGTGAACTAGATATGGCCGTGTGTGTAGGAAGCACAGTTCTTTTGTTCTGAGCAAGCTCACTGTTCACACCCCATAGGAAACACAGTAGAGTAGAAGAGTGCTCCTTTCTCAAAAGCAGAGTGTGTTTCTTGTATATCGAGCTAGCGTTTGTTTCCCAGTCCTAAATGGAGTTGAGTCACATGCAGTTTTTTGTCCTACGAGCAAGAGTTGTTTTCTGGTAAGACGAGTCACTATTGTGCTCCAATACCATACACAGTGCAAATAGCACTAGTGTCTGTTCCCCGCAAGTACAGTGTATCCGACTGAAGAGGAGCTACTGTTCTTGTTTGTTTCCTAAGCAGAGTTGAACTAGATATGGCCCGTGTGTGTAGAAAGCACAGTTCTTTTGTTCTGAGCAAGCTCACTGTTCGGACCCCATAGGAAACACAGTAGAGTAGAAGAGTGCTCTTTTCTAAAAGCAGAGTGTGGTTCTTGTAAGTCGAGCTAGCATTTGTTTCCCAGTCCTAAATGGAGTTGAATCACATGCAGTTTCTGGTCCTACGAGCAAGACTTGTTTTCTGGTAAGACGAGTCACTATTGTGCTCCAATACCATACACAGTGCAAATAGCACTCGCGTCTTTTCCCAGCAAGTACAGTGTATTGGACTGAAGAGGATCTACTGTTCTTGTCAGTTTCCTAAGCAGAGTTCAACTAGATATGGCCCGTGTGTAGGAAGCACAGTTCTTATGTTCTGAGCAAGCTCACTCTTCTGGCCCTATAGGAAACACAGTAGAGTAGAAGAGTGCTCTTTTCTCTAAAGCCGAGTGTGTTTCTTGTAAGGCGAGCTAGCGTTTGTTTCCCAATCCTAAATGGAGTTGAATCACATGCAGTTTCTGGTCCTACGAGCAAGAGTTGTTTTCTGGTAAGAGAAGTCACTATTGCACTCCAATTGCCATACACAGTGCAAATAGCAGTCGCGTCTGTTCCCCGCAAGTACAGTGTATCGGACTGAAGAGGAGCTACTGTTCTTGTCAGTTTCCTAAGCAGAGTTGAACTAGATATGGCCCGTGTGTGTAGGAAGCACAGGTCTTATGTTCTGAACAAGCTCACTGTTCTGGCCCTATTGGAAACACAGTAGAGTAGAAGAGTGCTCTTTTCTCAAAAGCAGAGTGTGTTTTTGTAAGGCGAGCTAGCGTTTGTTTCCTAGTCCTAAATGGAGTTGAATCACATGCAGTTTCTGGTCCTACGAAAAAGAGCTGTTTTCTGGTAAGGAAAGTCACTATTGCGCTCCCATTGCCCTACACAAGGCA
Organism: Peromyscus eremicus; assembly: GCF_949786415.1. Classification (NCBI taxonomy): domain Eukaryota; kingdom Metazoa; phylum Chordata; class Mammalia; order Rodentia; family Cricetidae; genus Peromyscus; species Peromyscus eremicus. Next base: position 25,017 of record NW_026737131.1, on the reverse strand, counting down.
AATAGCACTCGCATCTTTTCCCAGCAAGTACAGTGTATTGGACTGAATAGGATCTACTGTTCTTGTCAGTTTCCTAAGCAGAGTTCAACTAGATATGGACCATGTGTAGGAAGCACAGTTCTTATGTTCTGAGCAAGCTCACTGTTCTGGCCCTATAGGAAACACAGTAGAGTAGAAGAGTGCTCTTTTCTCTGAAGCAGAGTGTGTTTCTTTTAAGGCGAGCTAGCGTTTGTTTCCTAGTCCTAAATGGAGTTGAGTCACATGCAGTTTTTTGTCCTACGAGCAAGAGTTGTTTTCTGGTAAGACAAGTCACTATTGTGCTCCAATTGCCATACACAGTGCAAATAGCACTCGCGTCTGTTCCCTGCAAGTACAGTGTATTGGAAGGAAGAGGAGCTATTGTTCTTGTCAGTTTCCTAAGCAGAGTTGAACTAGATAGGGCCCATGTGTGTAGGAAGCACAGTTCTTTTGTTCTGAGCAAGCTCACTGTTCGGACCCCATAGGAAACACAGTAGAGTAGAAGAGTGCTCTTTTCTCAAAAGCAGAGTGTGTTTCATGTAAGGCGAGCTAGCATTTGTTTCCCAGTCCTAAATGGAGTTGAATCTCATTCAGTTTCTGGTCTTACGAGCAAGAGTTGTTTTCTGGTAAGGAAAGTCACTATTGCGCTCCCATTGACATATACAGTGCAAATAGCACTCGCGTCTGTTCCCAGCAAGTACAGTGTATCGGACTGAAGAGGAGCTACTGTTCTTGTCAGTTTCCTAAGCAGAGTTGAACTAGATATGGCCCGTGTGTAGGAAGCACACTTCTTTTGTTCTGAGCAAGCTCACTGTTCTGGCCCTATAGGAAAAACAGTAGAGTAGAAGAGTGCTCTTTTCTCTAAAGCAGAGTGTGTTTCTTGTAAGGTGAGCTAGCTTTTGTTTCCCAGTCCTAAATGGAGTTGAATCACATGCAGTTTCTGGTCCTACAAGCAAGAGTTGTTTTCTGGTAAGAAGAGTCACTATTGCGCTGCCATTGCCATACACAAGACAAATAGCACTGGCGTCTGTTCCCAGGAAGTACAGCGTATTGGACTGAAGAGGATCTACTGTTCTTGTCAGGTTCCTAAGCAGAAGTGAACTAGATATGGCCGTGTGTGTAGGAAGCACAGTTCTTTTTTTCTGAGCAAGCTCACTGTTCAGACCCCATAGGAAACACAGTAGAGTAGAAGAGTGCTCTTTTCTCAAAAGCAGAGTGTGTTTCTTGTAAATCGAGCTAGCGTTTGTTTCCCAGTCCTAAATGGAGTTGAGTCACATGCAGTTTTTTGTCCTACGAGCAAGAGTTGTTTTCTGGTAAGACGAGTCACTGTTGTGCTCCAATACCATACACAGTGCAAATAGCACTAGTGTCTGTTCCCCGCAAGTACAGTGTATCGGACTGAAGAGGAGCTACTGTTCTTGTTTGTTTCCTAAGCAGAGTTTAACTAGATATGGCCCGTGTGTGTAGAAAGCACAGTTCTTTTGTTCTGAGCAAGCTCACTGTTCGGACCCCATAGGAAACACAGTAGAGTAGAAGAGTGCTCTTTTCTCAAAAGCAGAGTGTGGTTCTTGTAAGTCGAGCTAGCATTTGTTTCCCAGTCCTAAATGGAGTTGAATCACATGCAGTTTCTGGTCCTACGAGCAAGAGTTGTTTTCTGGTAAGGAAAGTCACTATTGCGCTCCCATTGCCATACACAGTGCAAATAGCACTCACGTCTGTTCCCAGCAAGTACAGTGTATCGGACTGAAGAGGAGCTACTGTTCTTGTCAGTTTCCTAAGCAGAGTTGAACTAGTTATGGCCCGTGTGTAGGAAGCACAGTTCTTTTGTTCTGAGAAAGCTCACTGTTCTGGCCCTATAGGAAGCACAATAGAGTAGAAGAGTGCTCTTTTCCCTAAAGCAGAGTGTGTTTCTTGTAAGGCGAGCTAGTGTTTGTTTCCCAGTACTAAATGGAGTTGAATCACATGCAGTTTCTAGTCCTACGAACAAGAGTTGTTTTATGGTAAGAAGAGTCACTATTGCACTGCCATTCCATACACAGGACAAATAGCACTGGCGTCTGTTCCCAGCAAGTACAGTGTATTGTACAGAAGAGGATCTACTGTTCTTGTCAGGTTCCTAAGCAGAATTGAACTAGATATGGCCGTGTGTGTAGGAAGCACAGTTTTTTTGTTCTGAGCAAGTTCAATCTTCTGGCTCTATAGGAAACACAGTAGAGAAGAAGAGTGCTCTTTTCTCAAAAGCAGAGTGTGTTTCTTGTAAAGCAAGCTAGAGTTTGTTTCCCAGTCCTAAATGGAGTGGAATCACATGCAGTTTCTGGTCCTACGAGCAAGAGTTGTTTTCTGGTAAGAAGAGTCACTATTGCGCTGCCATTGCCACACACAGGACAAATAGCACTGGCGTCTGTTCCCAGTAAGTATAGTGTATTGGACTGATGAGGATCTACTGTTCTTGTCAGGTTCCTAAGCAGACTTGAACTAGATATGGCCGTGTGTGTAGGAAGCACAGTTCTTTTGTTCTGAGCAAGCTCACTGTTCGGACACCATAGGAAACACAGTAGAGTAGAAGAGTGCTCTTTTCTCAAAAGCAGAGTGTGTTTCTTGTAAGGCGAGCTCGCGTTTGTTTCCCAGTCCTAAATGGAGTTGAATCTCATGCAGTTTCTGGTCCTAAGAGCAAGAGTTGTTTTCTGGTAAGGAAAGTCACTATTGCGCTGCCATTGCCATACACAGGACAAATAGCACTGGCGTCTGTTCCCAGGAAGTACAGTGTATTGGACTGAAGAGGATCTACTGTTCTTGTCAGGTTCCTAAGCAGAAGTGAACTAGATATGGCCGTGTGTGTAGGAAGCACAGTTCTTTTGTTCTGAGCAAGCTCACTGTTCAGACCCCATAGGAAACACAGTAGAGTAGAAGAGTGCTCCTTTCTCAAAAGCAGAGTGTGTTTCTTGTATATCGAGCTAGCGTTTGTTTCCCAGTCCTAAATGGAGTTGAGTCACATGCAGTTTTTTGTCCTACGAGCAAGAGTTGTTTTCTGGTAAGACGAGTCACTATTGTGCTCCAATACCATACACAGTGCAAATAGCACTAGTGTCTGTTCCCCGCAAGTACAGTGTATCGGACTGAAGAGGAGCTATTGTTCTTGTTTGTTTCCTAAGCAGAGTTGAACTAGATATGGCCCGTGTGTGTAGAAAGCACAGTTCTTTTGTTCTGAGCAAGCTCACTGTTCGGACCCGATAGGAAACACAGTAGAGTAGAAGAGTGCTCTTTTCTCAAAAGCAGAGTGTGGTTCTTGTAAGTCGAGCTAGCATTTGTTTCCCAGTCCTAAATGGAGTTGAATGACATGGAGTTTCTGGTCCTACGAGCAAGAGATGTTTTCTGGTAAGGTAAGTCACTATTGTGCTCCTATTGCCATCCACAGTACAAATAGCACTCGCGTCTTTTCCCAGCAAGTACAGTGTATTGGACTGAAGAGGAGCTACTGTTCTTGTCAGTTTCCTAAGCAGAGTTCAACTAGATATGGCCCGTGTGTAGGAAGCACAGTTCTTACGTTCTGAGCAAGCTCACTGTTCTGGCCCTATAAGAAACACACTAGAGTAGAAGAGTGCTCTTTTCTCAAAAGCCGAGTGTGTTTCTTGTAAGGCGAGCTAGCGTTTGTTTCCCAATCCTAAATGGAGTTGAATCACATGCAGTTTCTGGTCCTACGAGCAAGAGTTGTTTTCTGGTAAGAGAAGTCACTATTGCGCTCCAATTGCCATACACAGTGCAAATAGCAGTCGCGTCTGTTCCCCGCAAGTACAGTGTATTGGACTGAAGAGGAGCTACTGTTCTTGTCAGTTTCCTAAGCAGAGTTGAACTAGATATGGCCCGTGTGTGTAGGAAGCACAGGTCTTATGTTCTGAACAAGCTCACTGTTCTGGCCCTATTGGAAACACAGTAGAGTAGAAGAGTGCTCTTTTCTCAAAAGCAGAGTGTGTTTTTGTAAGGCGAGCTAGCGTTTGTTTCCTAGTCCTAAATGGAGTTGAATCACATGCAGTTTCTGGTCCTACGAAAAAGAGCTGTTTTCTGGAAAGGAAAGTCACTATTGCGCTCCCATTGCCCTACACAAGGCAAATAGCACTCGCATCTTTTCCCAGCAAGTACAGTGTATTGGACTGAATAGGATCTACTGTTCTTGTCAGTTTCCTAAGCAGAGTTCAACTAGATATGGACCGTGTGTAGGAAGCACAGTTCTTATGTTCTGAGCAAGCTCACTGTTCTGGCCCTATAGGAAACACAGTAGAGTAGAAGAGTGCTCTTTTCTCTGAAGCAGAGTGTGTTTCTTTTAAGGCGAGCTAGCGTTTGTTTCCTAGTCCTAAATGGAGTTGAGTCACATGCAGTTTTTTGTCCTACGAGCAAGAGTTGTTTTCTGGTAAGACAAGTCACTATTGTGCTTCAATTGCCATACACAGTGCAAATAGCACTCGCGTCTGTTCCCTGCAAGTACAGTGTATTGGAAGGAAGAGGAGCTATTGTTCTTGTCAGTTTCCTAAGCAGAGTTGAACTAGATAGGGCCCATGTGTGTAGGAAGCACAGTTCTTTTGTTCTGAGCAAGCTCACTGTTCGGACCACATAGGAAACACAGTAGAGTAGAAGAGTGCTCTTTTCTCAAAAGCAGAGTGTGTTTCATGTAAGGCGAGCTAGCATTTGTTTCCCGTCCTAAATGGAGTTGAATCTCATTCAGTTTCTGGTCTTACGAGCAAGAGTTGTTTTCTGGTAAGGAAAGTCACTATTGCGCTCCCATTGACATATACAGTGCAAATAGCAATCGCGTCTGTTCCCAGCAAGTACAGTGTATCGGACTGAAGAGGAGCTACTGTTCTTGTCAGTTTCCTAAGCAGAGTTGAACTAGATATGGCCCGTGTGTAGGAAGCACACTTCTTTTGTTCTGAGCAAGCTCACTGTTCTGGCCCTATAGGAAACACAGTAGAGTAGAAGAGTGCTCTTTTCTCTAAAGCAGAGTGTGTTTCTTGTACGGTGAGCTAGCTTTTGTTTTCCAGTCCTAAATGGAGTTGAATCACATGCAGTTTCTAGTCCTACAAGCAAGAGTTGTTTTCTGGTAAGAAGAGTCACTATTGCGCTGCCATTGCCATACACAAGACAAATAGCACTGGCGTCTGTTCCCAGGAAGTACAGTGTATTGGACTGAAGAGGATCTACTGTTCTTGTCAGGTTCCTAAGCAGAAGTGAACTAGATATGGCCGTGTGTGTAGGAAGCACAGTTCTTTTTTTCTGAGCAAGCTCACTGTTCAGACCCCATAGGAAACACAGTAGAGTAGAAGAGTGCTCTTTTCTCAAAAGCAGAGTGTGTTTCTTGTAAATCGAGCTAGCGTTTGTTTCCCAGTCCTAAATGGAGTTGAGTCACATGCAGTTTTTTGTCCTACGAGCAAGAGTTGTTTTCTGGTAAGACGAGTCACTGTTGTGCTCCAATACCATACACAGTGCAAATAGCACTAGTGTCTGTTCCCCGCAAGTACAGTGTATCGGACTGAAGAGGAGCTACTGTTCTTGTTTGTTTCCTAAGCAGAGTTTAACTAGATATGGCCCGTGTGTGTAGAAAGCACAGTTCTTTTGTTCTGAGCAAGCTCACTGTTCGGACCCCATAGGAAACACAGTAGAGTAGAAGAGTGCTCTTTTCTCAAAAGCAGAGTGTGGTTCTTGTAAGTCGAGCTAGCATTTGTTTCCCAGTCCTAAATGGAGTTGAATCACATGCAGTTTCTGGTCCTACGAGCAAGAGTTGTTTTCTGGTAAGGAAAGTCACTATTGCGCTCCCATTGCCATACACAGTGCAAATAGCACTCACGTCTGTTCCCAGCAAGTACAGTGTATCGGACTGAAGAGGAGCTACTGTTCTTGTCAGTTTCCTAAGCAGAGTTGAACTAGTTATGGCCCGTGTGTAGGAAGCACAGTTCTTTTGTTCTGAGAAAGCTCACTGTTCTGGCCCTATAGGAAGCACAATAGAGTAGAAGAGTGCTCTTTTCCCTAAAGCAGAGTGTGTTTCTTGTAAGGCGAGCTAGTGTTTGTTTCCCAGTACTAAATGGAGTTGAATCACATGCAGTTTCTAGTCCTACGAACAAGAGTTGTTTTATGGTAAGAAGAGTCACTATTGCACTGCCATTCCATACACAGGACAAATAGCACTGGCGTCTGTTCCCAGCAAGTACAGTGTATTGTACAGAAGAGGATCTACTGTTCTTGTCAGGTTCCTAAGCAGAATTGAACTAGATATGGCCGTGTGTGTAGGAAGCACAGTTTTTTTGTTCTGAGCAAGTTCAATCTTCTGGCTCTATAGGAAACACAGTAGAGAAGAAGAGTGCTCTTTTCTCAAAAGCAGAGTGTGTTTCTTGTAAAGCAAGCTAGAGTTTGTTTCCCAGTCCTAAATGGAGTGGAATCACATGCAGTTTCTGGTCCTACGAGCAAGAGTTGTTTTCTGGTAAGAAGAGTCACTATTGCGCTGCCATTGCCACACACAGGACAAATAGCACTGGCGTCTGTTCCCAGTAAGTATAGTGTATTGGACTGATGAGGATCTACTGTTCTTGTCAGGTTCCTAAGCAGACTTGAACTAGATATGGCCGTGTGTGTAGGAAGCACAGTTCTTTTGTTCTGAGCAAGCTCACTGTTCGGACACCATAGGAAACACAGTAGAGTAGAAGAGTGCTCTTTTCTCAAAAGCAGAGTGTGTTTCTTGTAAGGCGAGCTCGCGTTTGTTTCCCAGTCCTAAATGGAGTTGAATCTCATGCAGTTTCTGGTCCTAAGAGCAAGAGTTGTTTTCTGGTAAGGAAAGTCACTATTGCGCTGCCATTGCCATACACAGGACAAATAGCACTGGCGTCTGTTCCCAGGAAGTACAGTGTATTGGACTGAAGAGGATCTACTGTTCTTGTCAGGTTCCTAAGCAGAAGTGAACTAGATATGGCCGTGTGTGTAGGAAGCACAGTTCTTTTGTTCTGAGCAAGCTCACTGTTCAGACCCCATAGGAAACACAGTAGAGTAGAAGAGTGCTCCTTTCTCAAAAGCAGAGTGTGTTTCTTGTATATCGAGCTAGCGTTTGTTTCCCAGTCCTAAATGGAGTTGAGTCACATGCAGTTTTTTGTCCTACGAGCAAGAGTTGTTTTCTGGTAAGACGAGTCACTATTGTGCTCCAATACCATACACAGTGCAAATAGCACTAGTGTCTGTTCCCCGCAAGTACAGTGTATCGGACTGAAGAGGAGCTATTGTTCTTGTTTGTTTCCTAAGCAGAGTTGAACTAGATATGGCCCGTGTGTGTAGAAAGCACAGTTCTTTTGTTCTGAGCAAGCTCACTGTTCGGACCCGATAGGAAACACAGTAGAGTAGAAGAGTGCTCTTTTCTCAAAAGCAGAGTGTGGTTCTTGTAAGTCGAGCTAGCATTTGTTTCCCAGTCCTAAATGGAGTTGAATGACATGGAGTTTCTGGTCCTACGAGCAAGAGATGTTTTCTGGTAAGGTAAGTCACTATTGTGCTCCTATTGCCATCCACAGTACAAATAGCACTCGCGTCTTTTCCCAGCAAGTACAGTGTATTGGACTGAAGAGGAGCTACTGTTCTTGTCAGTTTCCTAAGCAGAGTTCAACTAGATATGGCCCGTGTGTAGGAAGCACAGTTCTTATGTTCTGAGCAAGCTCACTGTTCTGGCCCTATAGGAAACACACTAGAGTAGAAGAGTGCTCTTTTCTCAAAAGCCGAGTGTGTTTCTTGTAAGGCGAGCTAGCGTTTGTTTCCCAATCCTAAATGGAGTTGAATCACATGCAGTTTCTGGTCCTACGAGCAAGAGTTGTTTTCTGGTAAGAGAAGTCACTATTGCGCTCCAATTGCCATACACAGTGCAAATAGCAGTCGCGTCTGTTCCCCGCAAGTACAGTGTATTGGACTGAAGAGGAGCTACTGTTCTTGTCAGTTTCCTAAGCAGAGTTGAACTAGATATGGCCCGTGTGTGTAGGAAGCAAAGATCTTATGTTCTGAACAAGCTCACTGTTCTGGCCCTATTGGAAACACAGTAGAGTAGAAGAGTGCTCTTTTCTCAAAAGCAGAGTGTGTTTTTGTAAGGCGAGCTAGCGTTTGTTTCCTAGTCCTAAATGGAGTTGAATCACATGCAGTTTCTGGTCCTACGAAAAAGAGCTGTTTTCTGGAAAGGAAAGTCACTATTGCGCTCCCATTGCCCTACACAAGGCAAATAGCACTCGCATCTTTTCCCAGCAAGTACAGTGTATTGGACTGAATAGGATCTACTGTTCTTGTCAGTTTCCTAAGCAGAGTTCAACTAGATATGGACCGTGTGTAGGAAGCACAGTTCTTATGTTCTGAGCAAGCTCACTGTTCTGGCCCTATAGGAAACACAGTAGAGTAGAAGAGTGCTCTTTTCTCTGAAGCAGAGTGTGTTTCTTTTAAGGCGAGCTAGCGTTTGTTTCCTAGTCCTAAATGGAGTTGAGTCACATGCAGTTTTTTGTCCTACGAGCAAGAGTTGTTTTCTGGTAAGACAAGTCACTATTGTGCTCCAATTGCCATACACAGTGCAAATAGCACTCGCGTCTGTTCCCTGCAAGTACAGTGTATTGGAAGGAAGAGGAGCTATTGTTCTTGTCAGTTTCCTAAGCAGAGTTGAACTAGATAGGGCCCATGTGTGTAGGAAGCACAGTTCTTTTGTTCTGAGCAAGCTCACTCTTCGGACCACATAGGAAACACAGTAGAGTAGAAGAGTGCTCTTTTCTCAAAAGCAGAGTGTGTTTCATGTAAGGCGAGCTAGCATTTGTTTCCCAGTCCTAAATGGAGTTGAATCTCATTCAGTTTCTGGTCTTACGAGCAAGAGTTGTTTTCTGGTAAGGAAAGTCACTATTGCGCTCCCATTGACATATACAGTGCAAATAGCAATCGCGTCTGTTCCCAGCAAGTACAGTGTATCGGACTGAAGAGGAGCTACTGTTCTTGTCAGTTTCCTAAGCAGAGTTGAACTAGATATGGCCCGTGTGTAGGAAGCACACTTCTTTTGTTCTGAGCAAGCTCACTGTTCTGGCCCTATAGGAAACACAGTAGAGTAGAAGAGTGCTCTTTTCTCTAAAGCAGAGTGTGTTTCTTGTAAGGTGAGCTAGCTTTTGTTTCCCAGTCCTAAATGGAGTTGAATCACATGCAGTTTCTAGTCCTACAAGCAAGAGTTGTTTTCTGGTAAGAAGAGTCACTATTGCGCTGCCATTGCCATACACAAGACAAATAGCACTGGCGTCTGTTCCCAGGAAGTACAGTGTATTGGACTGAAGAGGATCTACTGTTCTTGTCAGGTTCCTAAGCAGAAGTGAACTAGATATGGCCGTGTGTGTAGGAAGCACAGTTCTTTTTTTCTGAGCAAGCTCACTGTTCAGACCCCATAGGAAACACAGTAGAGTAGAAGAGTGCTCTTTTCTCAAAAGCAGAGTGTGTTTCTTGTAAATCGAGCTAGCGTTTGTTTCCCAGTCCTAAATGGAGTTGAGTCACATGCAGTTTTTTGTCCTACGAGCAAGAGTTGTTTTCTGGTAAGAGGAGTCACTATTGTGCTCCAATACCATACACAGTGCAAATAGCACTAGTGTCTGTTCCCCGCAAGTACAGTGTATCGGACTGAAGAGGAGCTACTGTTCTTGTTTGTTTCCTAAGCAGAGTTGAACTAGATATGGCCCGTGTGTGTAGAAAGCACAGTTCTTTTGTTCTGAGCAAGCTCACTGTTCGGACCCCATAGGAAACACAGTAGAGTAGAAGAGTGCTCTTTTCTCAAAAGCAGAGTGTGTTTCATGTAAGGCGAGCTAGCATTTGTTTCCCAGTCCTAAATGGTGTTGAATCACATGCAGTTTCTGGTCCTATGAGCAAGAGTTGTTTTCTGGTAAGGAAAGTCACTATTGCGCTCCCATTGCCATACACAGTGCAAATAGCACTCACGTCTGTTCCCAGCAAGTACAGTGTATGGGACTGAAGAGGAGCTACTGTTCTTGTCAGTTTCCTAAGCAGAGTTGAACTAGTTATGGCCCGTGTGTAGGAAGCACAGTTCTTTTGTTCTGAGAAAGCTCACTGTTCTGGCCCTACAGGAAGCACAATAGAGTAGAAGAGTGCTCTTTTCCTAAAGCAGAGTGTGTTTCTTGTAAGGCGAGCTAGTGTTTGTACCCCAGTACTAAATGGAGTTGAATCACCTGCAGTTTCTAGTCCTACGAACAAGAGTTGTTTTATGGTATGAAGAGTCACTATTGCACTGCCATTCCATACACAGGACAAATAGCACTGGCGTCTGTTCCCAGCAAGTACAGTGTATTGTACAGAAGAGGATCTACTGTTCTTGTCAGGTTCCTAAGCAGAATTGAACTAGATATGGCCGTGTGTGTAGGAAGCACAGTTCTAATGTTCTGAGCAAGTTCAATCTTCTGGCTCTATAGGAAACACAGTAGAGTAGAAGAGTGCTCTTTTCTCAAAAGCAGAGTGTGTTTCTTGCATGGAGAGCTAGCATTTGTTTCCTAGTCCTAAAAGGAGTTGAGTCACATGCAGTTTTTTGTCCTACAAGCAAGAGTTGTTTTCTGGTAAGACAAGTCACTATTGTGCTCCAATTGCCATACACAGTGCACATAGCACTCGCGTCTGTTCCCTGCAAGTACAGTGTATTGGAAGGAAGAGGAGCTATTGTTCTTGTCAGTTTCCTAAGCAGAGTTGAACTAGATATGGCCCATGTGTGTAGGAAGCACAGTTCTTTTGTTCTGAGCAAGCTCACTGTTCGGACCCCTTAGGAAACACAGTAGAGTAGAAGAGTGCTCTTTTCTCAAAAGCAGAGTGTGTTTCATGTAAGGCGAGCTAGCATTTGTTTCCCAGTCCTAAATGAAGTTGAATCACATGCAGTTTCTGGTCTTACGAGCAAGTGTTGTTTTCTGGTAAGGAAAGTCACTATTGCGCTCCCATTGACATACACAGTGCAAATAGCACTCGCGTCTGTTCCCAGCAAGTACAGTGTATCGGACTGAAGAGGTGCTACTGTTCTTGTCAGTTTCCTAAGCAGAGTTGAACGAGATATGGCCCTGTGTGTAGGAAGCACAGTCCTTTTGTTCTGAGCAAGCTCACTGTTCTGGGCCTACAGGAAACACAGTAGAGTAGAAGAGTGCTCTTTTTCTAAAGCAGAGTGTGTTTCATGTAAGGAGAGCTAGCATTTGTTTCCCAGTCCTAAATGGAGTTGAATTTCATGCAGTTTCTGGTCTTACGAGCAAGAGTTTTTTTCTGGTAAGGAAAGTCACTATTGCGCTCCCATTGACATACACAGTGCAAATAGCACTCGTGTCTGTTCCCAGCAAGTACAGTGTATGGGACTGAAGAGGAGCTACTGTTCTTTTCAGTTTCCTAAGCAGAGTTGAACTAGATATGGCCTGTGTTGGAAGCACAGTTCTTTAGTTCTGAGCAAGCTCACTGTTCTGGCCATATAGGAAACACAGTAGAGTAGAAGAGTGCTCTTTTCTCTAAAGCAGAGTGTGTTTCTTGTAAGGTGAGCCAGCTTTTGTTTCCCAGTCCTAAATGGAGTTGAATCACATGCAGTTTCTGGTCCTACAAGCAAGAGTTGTTTTCTGGTAAGAAGAGTCACTATTGCGCTGCCATTGCCATACACAGGACAAATAGCACTGGCGTCTGTTCCCAGCAAGCACAGTGTATTGGACTGAAGAGGATCTACTGTTCTTGTCAGGTTCCTAAGCAGAATTGAACTAGATATGGCCGTGTGTGTAGGAAGCACAGTTCTTTTGTTCTGAGCAAGCTCACTGTTCAGACCCCCTAGGAAAAACAGTAGAGTAGAAGAGTGCTCTTTTCTCAAAAGCAGAGTGTGTTTCTTGTAAGGCGAGCTAGCATTTGTTTCCCAGTCCTAAATGGAGTTGAATCACATGAAGTTTCTAGTCCTATGAGCAAGAGTTGTTTTATGGTAAGAAGAGTGACTATTGCACTGCCATTGCCATACACAGGACAAATAGCCCTGGAGTCTGTTCCCAGCAAGTACAGTGTATTGTACAGAAGAGGATCTACTGTTCTTGTCAGGTTCCTAAGCAGAATTTAACTACATATTGCCGTGTGTGTAGGAAGCACAGTTCTAATGTTCTGAGCAAGTTCAATCTTCTGGCTCTATAGGAAACACAGTAGAGTAGAAGAGTGCTCTTTTCTCAAAAGCAGAGTGTGTTTCTTGGAAGTCGAGCTAGTGTGTGATTTCTAGTCCTAAAAGGAGTTGAGTCACATGCAGTTTTTTGTCCTACGAGCAAAAGTTGTTTTCTGGTAAGACAAGTCACTATTGTGCTCCAATTGCAATACACAGTGCAAATAGCACTCGCGTCTCTTCCCTGCAAGTACAGTGTATTGGAAGGAAGAGAAGCTACTGCTCTTGTTTGTTTCCTAAGCAGAGTTGAACTAGATATGGCCCATGTGTGTAGGATGCACAGTTCTTTTGTTCTGAGCAAGCTCACTGTTCGGACCCCTTAGGAAACACAGTAGAGTAGAAGAGTGCTCTTTTCTCAAAAGCAGAGTGTGTTTCATGTAAGGCGAGCTAGCATTTGTTTCCCAGTCCTAAATGGAGTTGAATCACATGCAGTTTCTGGTCTTACGAGCAAGAGTTGTTTTCTGGTAAGGAAAGTCACTATTGCGCTCCCATTGCCATACACAGTGCAAATAGCACTCGCGTCTGTTCCCAGCAAGTACAGTGTATCGGACTGAAGAGGTGCTACTGTTCTTGTCAGTTTCCTAAGCAGAGTTGAACTAGATATGGCCCGTGTGTAGGAAGCACAGTTCTTTTGTTCTGAGCAAGCTCACTCTTCTGGCCCTGTAGGAAACACAGTAGAGTAGAAGAGTGCTCTTTTCTCTAAAGCAGAGTGTGTTTCTTGTAAGGTGAGCTAGCTTTTGTTTCCCAGTCCTAAATGGAGTTGAATCACATGCAGTTTCTGGTCCTACAAGCAAGAGTTGTTTTCTGGTAAGAAGAGTCACTATTGCGCTGCCATTGCCATACACAGGACAAATAGCACTGGCGTCTGTTCCCAGCAAGTACAGTGTATTGGACTATAGAGGATCTACTGTTCTTGTCAGGTTCCTAAGCAGAATTGAACTAGATATGGCCGTGTGTGTAGGAAGCACAGTTCTTTTGTTCTGAGCAAGCTCACTGTTCTGGCCCTATAGGAAACACAGTAGAGTAGAAGCGTGCTCTTTTCTCTAAAGCAGAGTGTGATTCTTGTAAGGTGAGCCAGCTTTTGTTTCCCAGTCCTAAATGGTGTTGAATCACATGCAGTTTCTGGTCCTACGAGCAAGAGTTGTTTTCTGGTAAGGGAAGTCACTATTGCGCTGCCATTGCCATACACAGTGCAAATAGCACTCGCGTCTGTTCCCAGCAAGTACAGTGTATCGAACTGAAGAGGAGCTACTGTTCTTGTCAGTTTCCTATGCAGAGTTGAACTAGTTATGGCCAGTGTGTAGGAAGCACAGTTCTTTTGTTCTGAGAAAGCTCACTGTTCTGGCCCTATAGGAAACACAATAGAGTAGAAGTGTGCTCTTTTCCCTAAAGCAGAGTGTGTTTCTTGTAATTCGAGCTAGCGTTTGTTTCCCAGTCCTAAATGGAGATGAATAACATGCAGTTTCTAGTCCTACGAGCAAGAGTTGTTTTATGGTAAGAAGAGTCACTATTGCACTGCCATTGCCATACACAGGACAAATAGCACTGGCGTCTGTTCCCAGCAAGTACAGTGTATTGTACAGAAGAGGATCTACTGTTCCTGTCAGGTTCCTAAGCAGAATTGATCTAGATATGGCCGTGTGTGTAGGAAGCACAGTCTTAATGTTCTGAGCAAGTTCAATCTTCTGGCTCTATAGGAAACACAGTAGAGTAGAAGAGTGCTCTTTTCTCAAAAGCAGAGTGTGTTTCTTGGAAGTCGAGCTAGCGTTTGTTTCCCAGTCCTAAATGGAGTTGAATCACATGCAGTTTCTAGTCCTACGAGCAAGGGTTGTTTTATGGTTAAAAGAGTCACTATTGCGCTGCCATTGCCATACACAGGACAATTAGCACTGGCGTCTGTTCCCAGCAAGTACAGTGTATTGTACAGAAGAGGATCTACTGTTCTTGTCAGGTTCCTAAGCAGAATTGAACTAGATATGGCCGTGTGTGTAGGAAGCACAGTTCTAATGTTCTGAGCAATTTCACTCTTCTGGCTCTATAGGAAACACAGTAGAGTAGAAGAGTGCTCTTTTCTCAAAAGCAAAGTGTGTTTCTTGTAAGTCGAGCTAGCGTTTGTTTCCCAGTCCTAAATGGAGTTCAGTCACATGCAGTTTTTTGTCCTACGAGCAAGAGTTGTTTTCTGGTAAGACGAGTCACTATTGTGCTCCAATGCCATACACAGTTCAAATAGCACTCACGTCTGTTCCCCGCAAGTGCAGTGTATCAGACTGAAGAGGAGCTACTGTTCTTGTTTGTTTCCTAAGCAGAGTTGAACTAGATATGGCCCGTGTGTGTAGAAAGCACAGTTCTTTTCTTCTGAGCAAGCTCACTGTTCGGACCCCATAGCAAACACAGTAGAGTAGAAGAGTGCTATTTTCTCAAAAGCAGAGTGTGTTTCTTGTAAGGCGAGCTATCATTTGTTTCCCAGTCTTAAATGGAGTTGAATCACATGCAGTTTCTTGTCCTACGAGCAAGAGTTGTGTTCTGGTAAGGAAAGTCACTATTGCGCTCCCATTGCCATACACAGTGCAAATAGCACTCGCGTCTGTTCCCAGCAAGTACAGTGTATTGGACTGAAGAGGAGCTACTGCTCTTGTCAGTTTCCTAACCAGAGTTGAACTAGATATGGCCCGTGTGTGTAGGAAACAGAGTTCTTTTGTTCTGAGCAAGCTCACTGTTCGGACCCCATAGGAAATACAGTAGAATAGAAGAGTGCTCTTTTCTCAAAAGCAGAATGTATTTCTTGTAAGTCGAGCTAGTGTTTGTTTCCCAGTCCTAAATGGAGGTGAATCACATGCAGTTTCTGGTCCTACGAGCAAGAGTTGTTTTGTGGTAAGAATAGTCACTATTGGGCTGCCATTGCCATACGCAGGACAAATAGCACTGGCGTCTGTTCCCACCAAGTACAGTGTATTGGACTGAAGAGGATCTACTGTTCTTGTCAGGTTCCTAAGCAGAATTGAACTAGATATTGCCGTGTGTGTAGGAAGCACAGTTCTATTTTTCTGAGCAAGTTCAATCTTCTGGCTCTATAGGAAACACAGTAGAGTAGAAGAGTGCTCTTTTCTCAAAAGCAGAGTGTGTTTCTTGGAAGTCGAGCTGGCGTTTGTTTCCTAGTCCTAAATGGAGTTGAGTCACATGCAGTTTTTTGTCCTACGAGCAAGAGTTGTTTTCTGGTAAGACAAGTCACTATTGTGCTCCAATTGCCATACACAGTGCAAATAGCACTCGCGTCTGTTCCCAGCAAGTACAGTGTATCGGACTGAAGAGGTGCTACTGTTCTTGTCAGTTTCCTAAGCAGAGTTGAACTAGATATGGCCCGTGTGTAGGAAGCACAGTTCTTTTGTTCTGAGCAAGCTCACTCTTCTGGCCCTATAGGAAACACAGTAGAGTAGAAGAGTGCTCTTTTCTCTAAAGCAGAGTGTGTTTCTTGTAAGGTGAGCCAGCTTTTGTTTCCCAGTCCTAAATGGAGTTGAATCACATGCAGTTTCTGGTCCTACAAGCAAGAGTTGTTTTCTGGTAAGAAGAGTCACTATTGCGCTGCCATTGCCATACACAGGACAAATAGCACTGGTGTCTGTTCCCAGCAAGTACAGTGTATTGGACTATAGAGGATCTACTGTTCTTGTCAGCTTCCTAAGCAGAATTGAACTAGATATGGCCGTGTGTGTAGGAAGCACAGTTCTTTTGTTCTGAGCAAGCTCACTGTTCTGGCCCTATAGGAAACACAGTAGAGTAGAAGCGTGCTCTTTTCTCTAAAGCAGAGTGTGTTTCTTGTAAGGCGAGCTAGCATTTATTTCCCAGTCCTAAATGGAGTTGAATCACATGCAGTTTCTGGTCCTACGAGCAAGAGTTGTTTTCTGGTAAGAAGAGTCACTATTGTGCTCCCATTGTTTTACACAGGGCCAATAGCACTGGCGTCTGTTCCCAGCATGTACCGTGTATTGGACTGAAGAGGATCTACTGTTCTTGTCAGGTTCCTAAGCAGAATTGAACTAGATACGGCCATGTGTGTAGGAAGCACAGTTCTTTGTTCTGAGCAAGCTCACTGTTTGGACCCCATAGGAAACACAGTAGAGTAGAAGAGTGCTCTGTTGCTGTAGAATTTCTCTCCAGCTCCCACCACCAAGTCCCGCCAGTCTCAGAGCCCAATTATAAAATAAACACACAGACTCTTACATTATTTAAACTGCTTGGCCATTAGCTCAGGCCTGTTATTGTCTAGCTCTTACTCTTATATTTAGCCCCTTTCTATTAATCTTTACTTTGCCACATGGCTCATGGCTTACTGGTACCTTACATCTTCCTTGTCCTGATGGCGGCTGGCAGTGTCTCTTTCTCAGCCTTCCACTTCCCCGCTTTATTCTCCTCCTTGCCCCGCCTACACTTCCTGCCTAGCCAACGGCCAATCAGTGTTTTATTGATTAATTAGCAACACATTTGCCATACATCCCACAGCACTTCCCCCTTTTTTTTTTCAAAAAGGAAGGTTTTAACCTTAACAAAGTAAAATTACATATAATTTGGGAATTTGGGCGTAGCTTCTCTTACTACTTCCTGCTGGAAGGGGGCGCTGTATCTTGTGGGGAAACAAAAAAAAATTTAGAATTATGGAATAGTCCATGAGGCTGTATCGTCTGAGCCAGATGCCTTTAAACCATTATGGATGTTGGATCATCTGGGCCATGATGTCATAGGAGACCTTCAGGGGGTCTTGGCTGGTCAAACCTGATGTATCTTAATCTTGAACAAATCCATAGCCTCTGGCTTTCTGTGGAAACAAAAGAGACTCTTTTGCAAAGCAACATATCCTTACATCCAAATTTTGAAGTCAAGGTATCTTTAAAATATACATTTTGGCATAACTCTACAGCTTTTACAATCAAATGTTTTTCTGCAGTTAAAAGTCCCAACGACAACACAATCCAGATTCTCTGTGTAATATCCATTTTTACATGGCTTATTTTTTATACTACCTTTACTGTCTCTTTAATGACTTTATTTTTTAAAACTATGTATTTGTTTCTATAACTCTATATATCACCTTTTTTTGTCTCTTTCAAGCCTACATATCTTTTACACACATTGTAAACTATTACATCTGAATCTGTCTTATTGTGAATCTATTGCTTTAAACTGCAGCAGCTGTGGCTGCTGGCTCCGCCCACCTCAGATTCCCAACATGGCTACGTTTTCCGCCAGCTCTGGGAGCCATCAACTCTCAGAAATAGTGGGTCTCTGCTTCTATCAAAGCAGCGAGTAGCCCAGAAATCTCTTTTTTTTTGTTTTGTTTTGTTTTGTACTAGCAAAGGCTAAATCCACCACACAGCTTAATGTGCCACTTGCAGAGGCCTCATTCCCGCCATACTGCAGGTCAAGCATGCACGCCAGGAACCCGCCATAGTAGCTCAAACACGCAGGCTGCCACTAGCTTGAAAGAGACAACTAGGAGCTGTTTTTAGCTCCGTTTTAGAATCTTTTTTCTCAGTTTTTAGGTGGAAACTCTTGCCAACACATTGGACGCCATTTGTTGCTGGAGAATTTCTCTCCAGCTCCCACCACCAAGTCCCGCCAGTCTCAGAGCCCAATTATAAAATAAACACAAAGACTCTTACATTATTTAAACTGCTTGGCCATTAGCTAAGGCCTGTTATTGTCTAGCTCTTACTCTTATATTTAGCAGATTTCTATTAATTTTTACTTGGCCACATGGCTCATGGCTTACTGGTACCTTACATCTTCCTTGTCCTGATGGCGACTGGCAGTGTCTCTCTCTCAGCCTTCCACTTCCCTGCTTTATTCTCCTCCTTGCCCCGCCTACACTTCCTGCCTAGCCAACGGCCAATCAGTGTTTTATTGATTAATTAGCAACACATTTGTCATACATGCCACAGCAGTGCTCTTTTCTCAAAAGCAGAGTGTATTTCTTGTAAAGCGAGCTAGCGTTTGTTTCCTAGTCCTAAATGGAGTTGAATCACATGCAGTTTCTGGTCCTACGAGCAAGAGTTGTTTTCTGGTAAGGAAAGTCACTATTGCGCTCCCATTGCCATACACATTACAAATAGCACTCGCGTCTGTTCCCAGGAAGTACAGTGTATTGGACTGAATAGGAGCTACTGTACTGTCAGTTCCCTAAGCAGAGTTGAACTAGATATGGTCCGTGTGTAGGAAGCACAGTTCTTTTGTTCTGAGCAAGCTCACTGTTTGGACCCCATAGGAAACACAGTAGAGTAGAAGAGTGCTCTTTTCTCAAAAGCAGAGTGTGTTTCATGTAAGGCAAGCTAGCATTTGTTTCCCAGTCCTAAATGGAGTTGAATCACATGCAGTTTCTGGTCCTATGAGCAAGAGTTGTTTTCTGGTAAGGAAAGTCACTATTGCGCTCCCATTGCCATACATAGTGCAAATAGCACTCGGTCCATTCCCAGAAAGTACAGTGTATCGGACTGAAGAGGAGCTACTGTTCTTGTCAGTTTCCTAAGCAGAGTTGAACTAGATATGGCCCGTGTGAAGGAAGCACAGTTCTTTTGTTCTGATCAAGCTCACTGTTCTGGCCCTATAGGAAACACAGAAGAGTAGAAGAGTGCTCTTTTCTCAAAAGCAGAGTGTTTTTCTTGTAAGGTGAGCTAGCGTTTGTTTCCCAGTCTTAAATGGAGTTGAATCACATGCAGTTTCTGGTCCTAGGAGCAAGAGTTGTTTTCTGGTAAGAAGAGTCACTATTGTGCTCCCACTGTCATACACAGGGCAAATAGTACTGGCTTCTGTTCCCAGCATGTACAGTGTATTGGACTGAAGAGGATCTACTGTTCTTGTCAGTTTCCTAAGCAGAATTGAATAGATATGGCCCATGTGTGCAGGAAGCACAGTTCTTTTGTTCTGAGGAAGCTCACTCTTCTGGCCCTATAGGAAACACAGTATATTAGAAGAATGCTCTTTTCTTAAAAGCAGAGTGTTTTTCTTGTAAGGCGAGCTAGCATTTGTTTCCCAGTCCTAAATGGAGTTGAATCACATGCAGTTTCTGGTCCTATGAGCAAGAGTTGTTTTCTGGTAAGGAAAGTATCTATTGCGCTCTCATTGACATACAAAGTGCAAATAGCACTCGCGTGTGTTCCCAGCTATTACAGTGTATCGGACTGAAAAGGAGCTACTGCTCTTGTTAGTTTCCTAAGCAGAGTTGAACTAGATATGGCCCGTGTGTGTAGGAAGCACAGTTCTTTTGTTCTGAGCAAGCTCACTGTTCTGGCCCTATAGGAAACACTTTAGAGTAGAAGAGTGCTCTTTTCTCAAAAGCAGAGAGTGTTTCTTGTAAGGCGAGCTAGCATTTGTTTCCCAGTCCTAAATGGAGTTGAATCCCATGCAGTTTCTGGTCCTACAAGCAAGAGATCTTTTCTCGTAAGAAGAGTCACTATTGTGTTGCCATTGCCGTACACAGGACAAATAGCACTGTTGTCTGTTCCCAGCAAGTACAGTGTATTGGACTGAATAGGAGCTACTGTTCTTGTCAGTTTCCTAAGCAGAGTTGAACTAGATATGGTCCATGTGTGTAGGAAGCACAGTTCTTTTGTTCTGAGCAAGCTCACTCTTTGGACCCCATAGGAAACACAGTAGAGTAGAAGAGTGCTCTTTTCTCTAAAGCAGAGTGTGTTTCTTGTAAGGCGAGCTAGCGTTTGTTTCCCAGTCATAAATGGAGTTGAGTCACAGGCAGTTTTTGTTCCTACGAGCAAGAGTTGTTTTCTGGTAAGAAGAGTCACTATTGCGCTCCAAATTCCATACACAGTGCAAATAGCACTCACGTCTATTCCCAGCAAGTACAGTGTATTGGACTGAATAGGAGCTACTGTTCTTGTCAGTTTCCTAAGCAGAGTTGAACTAGATATGGTCCATGTGTGTAGGAAGCACAGTTCTTTTGTTCTGAGCAAGCTCACTGTTTGGACCCCATAGGAAACACAGTAGAGTAGAAGAGTGCTCTGTTGCTGTAGAATTTCTCTCCAGCTCCCACCACCAAGTCCCGCCAGTCTCAGAGCCCACTTATAAAATAAACACACAGACTCTTACATTATTTAAACTGCTTGGCCATTAGCTCAGGCCTGTTATTGTCTAGCTCTTACTCTTATATTTAGCCCATTTCTATTAATCTTTACTTTGCCACATGGCTCATGGCTTACTGGTACCTTACATCTTCCTTGTCCTGATGGCGGCTGGCAGTGTCTCTCTCTCAGCCTTCCACTTCCCCGCTTTATTCTCCTCCTTGCCCCGCCTACACTTCCTGCCTAGCCAACGGCCAATCAGTGTTTTATTGATTAATTAGCAACACATTTGCCATACATCCCACAGCACTTCCCCCTTTTTTTTTTCCAAAAGGAAGGTTTTAACCTTAACAAAGTAAAATTACATATAATTTGGGAATTTGGGCGTAGCTTCTCTTACTACTTCCTGCTGGAAGGGGGCGCTGTATCTTGTGGGGAAACAAAAAAAAATTTAGAATTATGGAATAGTCCATGAGGCTGTATCGTCTGAGCCAGATGCCCTTAAACCATTATGGATGTTGGATCATCTGGGCCATGATGTCATAGGAGACCTTCAGGGGGTCTTGGCTGGTCAAACCTGATGTATCTTAATCTTGAACAAATCCATAGCCTCTGGCTTTCTGTGGAAACAAAAGAGACTCTTTTCCAAAGCAACATATCCTTACATCCAAATTTTGAAGTCAAGGTATCTTTAAAATATACATTTTGGCATAACTCTACAGCTTTTACAATCAAATGTTTTTCTGCAGTTAAAAGTCCCAACGACAACACAATCCAGATTCTCTGTGTAATATCCATTTTTACGTGGCTTATTTTTTATACTACCTTTACTGTCTCTTTAATGACTTTATTTTTTAAAACTATGTATTTGTTTCTATAACTCTATATATCACCTTTTTTGTCTCTTTCAAGCCTACATATCTTTTACACACATTGTAAACTATTACATCTGAATCTGTCTTATTGTGAATCTATTGCTTTAAACTGCAGCAGCTGTGGCTGCTGGCTCCGCCCACCTCAGATTCCCAACATGGCTACGTTTTCCGCCAGCTCTGGGAGCCATCAACTCTCAGAAATAGTGGGTCTCTGCTTCTATCAAAGCAGCGTGTAGCCCAGAAATCTCTTTTTTTTTGTTTTGTTTTGTTTTGTACTAGCAAAGGCTAAATCCACCACACAGCTTAATGTGCCACTTGCAGAGGCCTCAATCCCGCCATACTGCAGGTCAAGCATGCACGCCAGGAACCCGCCATAGTAGCTCAAACACGCAGGCTGCCACTAGCTTGAAAGAGACAACTAGGAGCTGTTTTTAGCTCCGTTTTAGAATCTTTTTTCTCAGTTTTTAGGTGGAAGCTCTTGCCAACACATTGGACACCATTTGTTGCTGGAGAATTTCCCTCCAGCTCCCACCACCAAGTCCCGCCAGTCTCAGAGCCCAATTATAAAATAAACACAAAGACTCTTACATTATTTAAACTGCTTGGCCATTAGCTAAGGCCTGTTATTGTCTAGCTCTTACTCTTATATTTAGCAGATTTCTATTAATTTTTACTTTGCCACATGGCTCATGGCTTACTGGTACCTTACATCTTCCTTGTCCTGATGGCGGCTAGCAGTGTCTCTCTCTCAGCCTTCCACTTCCCTGCTTTATTCTCCTCCTTGCCCCGCCTACACTTCCTGCCTAGCCAACGGCCAATCAGTGTTTTATTGATTAATTAGCAACACATTTGTCATACATCCCACAGCAGTGCTCTTTTCTCAAAAGCAGAGTGTATTTCTTGTAAAGCGAGCTAGCGTTTGTTTCCTAGTCCTAAATGGAGTTGAATCACATGCAGTTTCTGGTCCTACGAGCAAGAGTTGTTTTCTGGTAAGGAAAGTCACTATTGCGCTCCCATTGCCATACACATTACAAATAGCACTCGCGTCTGTTCCCAGGAAGTACAGTGTATTGGACTGAATAGGAGCTACTGTACTGTCAGTTCCCTAAGCAGAGTTGAACTAGATATGGTCCGTGTGTAGGAAGCACAGTTCTTTTGTTCTGAGCAAGCTCACTGTTTGGACCCCATAGGAAACACAGTAGAGTAGAAGAGTGCTCTTTTCTCAAAAGCAGAGTGTGTTTCATGTAAGGCGAGCTAGCATTTGTTTCCCAGTCCTAAATGGAGTTGAATCACATGCAGTTTCTGGTCCTATGAGCAAGAGTTGTTTTCTGGTAAGGAAAGTCACTATTGCGCTCCCATTGCCATACATAGTGCAAATAGCACTCGGTCCATTCCCAGAAAGTACAGTGTATCGGACTGAAGAGGAGCTACTGTTCTTGTCAGTTTCCTAAGCAGAGTTGAACTAGATATGGCCCGTGTGAAGGAAGCACAGTTCTTTTGTTCTGATCAAGCTCACTGTTCTGGCCCTATAGGAAACACAGAAGAGTAGAAGAGTGCTCTTTTCTCAAAAGCAGAGTGTTTTTCTTGTAAGGCGAGCTAGCGTTTGTTTCCCAGTCTTAAATGGAGTTGAATCACATGCAGTTTCTGGTCCTAGGAGCAAGAGTTGTTTTCTGGTAAGAAGAGTCACTATTGTGCTCCCATTGTCATACACAGGGCAAATAGTACTGGCGTCTGTTCCCAGCATGTACAGTGTATTGGACTGAAGAGGATCTACTGTTCTTGTCAGTTTCCTAAGCAGAATTGAATAGATATGGCCCATGTGTGCAGGAAGCACAGTTATTTTTTTCTGAGGAAGCTCACTGTTCTGGCCCTATAGGAAACACAGTATATTAGAAGAATGCTCTTTTCTCAAAAGCAGAGTGTTTTTCTTGTAAGGCGAGCTAGCATTTGTTTCCCAGTCCTAAATGGAGTTGAATCACATGCAGTTTCTGGTCCTATGAGCAAGAGTTGTTTTCTGGTAAGGAAAGTATCTATTGTGCTCTCATTGACATACAAAGTGCAAATAGCACTCGCGTTTGTTCCCAGCTATTACAGTGTATCGGACTGAAAAGGAGCTACTGTTCTTGTTAGTTTCCTAAGCAGAGTTGAACTAGATATGGCCCGTGTTTGTAGGAAGCACAGTTCTTTTGTTCTCAGCAAGCTCACTGTTCTGGCCCTATAGGAAACACTTTAGAGTAGAAGAGTGCTCTTTTCTCAAAAGCAGAGAGTGTTTCTTGTAAGGCGAGCTAGCATTTGTTTCCCAGTCCTAAATGGAGTTGAATCCCATGCAGTTTCTGGTCCTACGAGCAAGAGATCTTTTCTCGTAAGAAGAGTCACTATTGTGCTGCCATTGCCGTACACAGGACAAATAGCACTGTTGTCTGTTCCCAGCAAGTACAGTGTATTGGACTGAATAGGAGCTACTGTTCTTGTCAGTTTCCTAAGCAGAGTTGAACTAGATATGGTCCATGTGTGTAGGAAGCACAGTTCTTTTGTTCTGAGCAAGCTCACTCTTTGGACCCCATAGGAAACACAGTAGAGTAGAAGAGTGCTCTTTTCTCTAAAGCAGAGTGTTATTCTTCTAAGGTGAGCTCGCGTTTGTTTCCCAGTCCTAAATGGAGTTGAATCCCATGCAGTTTCTGGTCCTACGAGCAAGAGTTGTTTTCTGGTAAGACGAGTCACTATTGTGCTCCAATGCCATACACAGTGCAAATAGCACTCGTGTCTGTTCCCCGCAAGTACAGTGTATCGGACTGAAGAGGAGCTACTGTTCTTGTTTGTTGCCTAAGCAGAGTTGAACTAGATATGGCCCGTGTGTTGAAAGCACAGTTCTTTTGTTCTGAGCAAGCTCACTGTTCGGACCACATAGGAAACACAGTAGAGTTGAAGAGTGCTCTTTTCTCAAAAGCAGAGTGTGTTTCTTGTAAGGCAAGCTAGCATTTGTTTCCCAGTCCTAAATGGAGTTGAATCACATGCAGTTTCTGGTCCTACGAGCAAGAGTTGTTTTCTGGTAAGGAAAGTCACTATTGCGCTCCCATTGCCATACACAGTGCAAATAGCACTCGCGTCTGTTCCCAGCAAGCACAGTGTATTGGACTGAAGAGGAGCTACTGCTCTTGTCAGTTTCCTAACCAGAGTTGAACTAGATATGGCCCGTGTGTGTAGAAAGTACAGTTCTTTTGTTCTGATCAAGCTCACTGTTCTGGCCCTATAGGAAACACAGAAGAGTAGAAGAGAGCTCTTTTCTCAGAAGCAGAGTTTGTTTCTTGTAAGGCGAGCTAGCGTTTGTTTCCCAGTCCTAAATGGAGTTGAATCACATGCAGTTTCTGGTCCTACGAGCAAGAGTTGTTTTCTGGTAAGAAGAGTATCTATTGCGCTCCCATTGTTTTACACAGGGCAAATAGCACTGGCGTCTGTTCCCAGCATGTACCGTGTATTGGATGAAGAGGATCTACTGTTCTTGTCAGGTTCCTAAGCAGAATTGAACTAGATACGGCCATGTGTGTAGGAAGCACAGTTCTTTGTTCTGAGCAAGCTCACTGTTCTTTCCCTATAGGAAACACAGTAGAGTAGAAGAGTGCTCTTTTCTCAAAAGCAGAGTGTGTTTCTTGTAAGGCGAGCTAGAGTTTGTTTCCCAGTCCTAAATGGAGTTGAATCACATGCAGTTTCTTGTCCTACGAGCAAGAGTTGTTTTCTGGTAAGGAAAGTCACTATTGTGTTCCCACTGCCATACACAGTGCAAATAGCACTCGCGTCTGTTCCCAGCAATTACATTGTATCGGACTGAAGAGGAGCTACTGTTCTTGTCAGTTTCCTAAGCAGAGTTGAACGAGAT
>NW_026737130.1:0-49516 GCF_949786415.1 Peromyscus eremicus | reverse complement strand
GCTACTGTTCTGGTCAGTTTCCTAAGCAGAGTTGAACTAGATATGCCCCGTGTGTGTAGGAAGCACAGTTCTTTTGTTCTGAGGAAGCTCACTGTTCTGGCCCTATAGGAAACACAGGAGAGTAGACAGAGTGCTGTTTTCTCAAAAGCAGAGTGTGTTTCTTGCAAGGCGAGCTAGCGTTTGTTTCCCAGTCCTAAACGGAGTTGAATCCCATGCAGTTTCTGGTCCTACGAGCAAGAGTTGTTTTCTGCTAAGAGGAGTCACTATTGCGCTCCCATTGCCATACACAGTGCAAATAGCACTCGCGGTCTGTTCCCAGCAAGTACAGTGAATTGGACTGAAGAGAAACTACTGTTCTTGTACGTTTCCTAAGCAGAGTTGAACTAGATATGCCCCGTGTGTGTAGGAAGCACAGTTCTTTTGTTCTGAGCTAGCTCACTGTTCTGGCCCTATAGGAAACACAGGAGAGTAGAAGAGTGCTGTTTTCTCAAAAGCAGAGTGTGTTTCTTGCAAGGCGAGCTAGCGTTTGTTTCCCAGTCCTAAACGGAGTAGAATCCCATGCAGTTTCTGGTCCTACGAGCAAGAGTTGTTTTCTGCTAAGAAGAGTCACTATTGCGCTCCCATTGCCATACACAGTGCAAATAGCACTCGCGTCTGTTCCCAGCAAGTACAGTGTATTGGACTGAAGAGAAGCTACTGTTCTGGTCAGTTTCCTAAGCAGAGTTGAACTAGATATGCCCCGTGTGTGTAGGAAGCACAGTTCTTTTGTTCTGAGCAAGCTCACTGCTCTGGCCCTATAGGAAACACAGGAGAGTAGAAGAGTGCTGTTTTCTCAAAAGCAGAGTGTGTTTCTTGCAAGGCGAGCTAGCGTTTGTTTCCCAGTCCTAAACGGAGTAGAATCCCATGCAGTTTCTGGTCCTACGAGCAAGAGTTGTTTTCTGCTAAGAAGAGTCACTATTGCGCTCCCATTGCCATACACAGTGCAAATAGCACTCGCGTCTGTTCCCAGCAAGTACAGTGTATTGGACTGAAGAGAAGCTACTGTTCTGGTCAGTTTCCTAAGCAGAGTTGAACTAGATATGCCCCGTGTGTGTAGGAAGCACAGTTCTTTGGTTCTGAGCAAGCTCACTGTTCTGGCCCTATAGGAAACACAGGAGAGTAGAAGAGTGCTGTTTTCTCAAAAGCAGAGTGTGTTTCTTGCAAGGCGAGCTAGCGTTGTTTCCCAGTCCTAAACAGAGTTGAATCCCATGCAGTTTCTGGTCCTACGAGCAAGAGTTGTTTCTGCTAAGAAGAGTCACTATTGCGCTCCACCATTGCCATACACAGTGCAAATAGCACTCGCGTCTGTTCCCAGCAAGTACAGTGTATTGGACTGAAGAGAAGCTACTGTTCTGGTCAGTTTCCTAAGCAGAGTTGAACTAGATATGCCCCGTGTGTGTAGGAAGCACAGTTCTTTTGTTCTGAGCAAGCTCACTGTTCTGGCCCTATAGGAAACACAGGAGAGTAGAAGAGTGCTGTTTTCTCAAAAGCAGAGTGTGTTTCTTGCAAGGCGAGCTAGCGTTTGTTTCCCAGTCCTAAACGGAGTAGAATCCCATGCAGTTTCTGGTCCTACGAGCAAGAGTTGTTTTCTGCTAAGAAGAGTCACTATTGCGCTCCCATTGCCATACACAGTGCAAATAGCACTCGCGTCTGTTCCCAGCAAGTACAGTGTATTGGACTGAAGAGAAGCTACTGTTCTGGTCAGTTTCCTAAGCAGAGTTCAACTAGATATGCCCCGTGTGTGTAGGAAGCACAGTTCTTTGTTCTGAGCAAGCTCACTGTTCTGGCCCTATAGGAAACACAGGAGAGTAGAAGAGTGCTGTTTTCTCAAAAGCAGAGTGTGTTTCTTGCAAGGCGAGCTAGCGTTTGTTTCCCAGTCATAAACGGAGTTGAATCCCATGCAGTTTCTGGTCCTACGAGCAAGAGTTGTTTTCTGCTAAGAAGAGTCACTATTGCGCTCCCATTGCCATACACAGTGCAAACAGCACTCGCGTCTGTTCCAGCAAGTACAGTGTATTGGACTGAAGAGAAGCTACTGTTCTGGTCAGTTTCCTAAGCAGAGTTGAACTAGATATGCCCCGTGTGTGTAGGAAGCACAGTTCTTTTGTTCTGAGCAAGCTCACTGTTTCTGGCCCTATAGGAAACACAGGAGAGTAGAAGAGTGCTGTTTTCTCAAAAGCAGAGTGTGTTTCTTGCAAGGCGAGCTAGCGTTTGTTTCCCAGTCCTAAACGGAGTAGAATCCCATGCAGTTTCTGGTCCTACGAGCAAGAGTTGTTTTCTGCTAAGAAGAGTCACTATTGCGCTCCCATTGCCATACACAGTGCAAATAGCACTCGCGTCTGTTCCCAGCAAGTACAGTGTATTGGACTGAAGAGAAGCTACTGTTCTGGTCAGTTTCCTAAGCAGAGTTGAACTAGATATGCCCCGTGTGTGTAGGAAGCACAGTTCTTTGGTTCTGAGCAAGCTCACTGTTCTGGCCCTATAGAAAACACAGGAGAGTAGAAGAGTGCTGTTTTCTCAAAAGGAGAGTGTGTTTTTTGCAAGGCGAGCTAGCGTTTGTTTCCCAGTCCTAAACGGAGTTGAATCCCATGCAGTTTCTGGTCCTACGAGCAAGAGTTGTTTTCTGCTAAGAAAAGTCACTATTGCCCTCCCATTGCCATACACAGTGCAAACAGCACTCGCGTCTGTTCCCAGCAAGTACAGTGTATTGGACTGAAGAGAAGCTACTGTTCTGGTCAGTTTCCTAAGCAGAGTTGAACTAGATATGCCCCGTGTGTGTAGGAAGCACAGTTCATTTGTTCTGAGCAAGCTCACTGTTCTGGCCCTATAGGAAACACAGGAGAGTAGAAGAGTGCTGTTTTCTCAAAAGCAGAGTGTGTTTCTTGCAAGGCGAGCTAGCGTTTGTTTCCCAGTCCTAAACGGAGTTGAATCCCATGCAGTTTCTGGTCCTACGAGCAAGGGTTGTTTTCTGCTAAGAAGAGTCACTATTGCGCTCCCATTGCCATACACAGTGCAAATAGCACTCGCGTCTGTTCCCAGCAAGTACAGTGTATTGGACTGAAGAGAAGCTACTGTTCTGGTCAGTTTCCTAAGCAGAGTTGAACTAGATATGCCCCGTGTGTGTAGGAAGCACAGTTTTTTTGTTCTGAGCAAGCTCACTGTTCTGGCCCTATAGGAAACACAAAAGAGTAGAAGAGTGCTGTTTTCTCAAAAGCAGAGTGTGTTTCTTGCAAGGCGAGCTAGCGTTTGTTTCCCAGTCCTAAACGGAGTTGAATCCCATGCAGTTTCTGGTCCTACGAGCAAGAGTTGTTTTCTGCTAAGAGGAGTCACTATTGCGCTCCCATTGCCATACACAGTGCTAATAGCACTCGCGTCTGTTCCCAGCAAGTACAGTGTATTGGACTGAAGAGAAGCTACTGTTCTTGTCAGTTTCCTAAGCAGAGTTGAACTAGATATGCCCCGTGTGTGTAGGAAGCACAGTTCTTTTGTTCTGAGCAAGCTCACTGTTCTGGCCCTATAGGAAACACAGGAGAGTAGAAGAGTGCTGTTTTCTCAAAAGCAGAGTGTGTTTCTTGCAAGGCGAGCTAGCGTTTGTTTCCCAGTCCTAAACGGAGTAGAATCCCATGCAGTTTCTGGTCCTACGAGCAAGAGTTGTTTTCTGCTAAGAAGAGTCACTATTGCGCTCCCATTGCCATACACAGTGCTAATAGCACTCGCGTCTGTTCCCAGCAAGTACAGTGTATTGGACTGAAGAGAAGCTACTGTTCTGGTCAGTTTCCTAAGCAGAGTTGAACTAGATATGCCCCGTGTGTGTAGGAAGCACAGTTCTTTGGTTCTGAGCAAGCTCACTGTTCTGGCCCTATAGGAAACACAGGAGAGTAGAAGAGTGCTGTTTTCTCAAAAGCAGAGTGTGTTTCTTGCAAGGCGAGCTAGCGTTTGTTTCCCAGTCCTAAACGGAGTTGAATCCCATGCAGTTTCTGGTCCTACGAGCAAGAGTTGTTTTCTGCTAAGAAGAGTCACTATTGCGCTCCCATTGCCATACACAGTGCAAACAGCACTCGCGTCTGTTCCCAGCAAGTACAGTGTATTGGACTGAAGAGAAGCTACTGTTCTGGTCAGTTTCCTAAGCAGAGTTGAACTAGATATGCCCCGTGTGTGTAGGAAGCACAGTTCTTTTGTTCTGAGCAAGCTCACTGTTCTGGCCCTATAGGAAACACAGGAGAGTAGAAGAGTGCTGTTTTCTCAAAAGCAGAGTGTGTTTCTTGCAAGGCCAGCTAGCGTTTGTTTCCCAGTCCTAAACGGAGTTGAATCCCATGCAGTTTCTGGTCCTACGAGCAAGAGTTGTTTTCTGCTAAGAAGAGTCACTATTGCGCTCCCATTGCCATACACAGTGCAAATAGCACTCGCGTCTGTTCCCAGCAAGTACAGTGTATTGGACTGAAGAGAAGCTACTGTTCTTGTCAGTTTCCTAAGCAGAGTTGAACTAGATATGCCCCGTGTGTGTAGGAAGCACAGTTCTTTTGTTCTGAGCAAGCTCACTGTTCTGGCCCTATAGGAAACACAGGAGAGTAGAAGAGTGCTGTTTTCTCAAAAGCAGAGTGTGTTTCTTGCAAGGCCAGCTAGCGTTTGTTTCCCAGTCCTAAACGGAGTTGAATCCCATGCAGTTTCTGGTCCTACGAGCAAGAGTTGTTTTCTGCTAAGAAGAGTCACTATTGCGCTCCCATTGCCATACACAGTGCAAATAGCACTCGCGTCTGTTCCCAGCAAGTACAGTGTATTGGACTGAAGAGAAGCTACTGTTCTTGTCAGTTTCCTAAGCAGAGTTGAACTAGATATGCCCCGTGTGTGTAGGAAGCACAGTTCTTTTGTTCTGAGCAAGCTCACTGTTCTGGCCCTATAGGAAACACAGGAGAGTAGAAGAGTGCTGTTTTCTCAAAAGCAGAGTGTGTTTCTTGCAAGGCGAGCTAGCGTTTGTTTCCCAGTCCTAAACGGAGTTGAATCCCATGCAGTTTCTGGTCCTACGAGCAAGAGTTGTTTTCTGCTAAGAGGAGTCACTATTGCGCTCCCATTGCCATACACAGTGCAAATAGCACTCGCGTCTGTTCCCAGCAAGTACAGTGTATTGGACTGAAGAGAAGCTACTGTTCTTGTCAGTTTCCTAAGCAGAGTTGAACTAGATATGCCCCGTGTGTGTAGGAAGCACAGTTCTTTTGTTCTGAGCAAGCTCACTGTTCTGGCCCTATAGGAAACACAGGAGAGTAGAAGAGTGCTGTTTTCTCAAAAGCAGAGTGTGTTTCTTGCAAGGCGAGCTAGCGTTTGTTTCCCAGTCCTAAACGGAGTTGAATCCCATGCAGTTTCTGGTCCTACGAGCAAGAGTTGTTTTCTGCTAAGAAGAGTCACTATTGCGCTCCCATTGCCATACACAGTGCAAATAGCACTCGCGTCTGTTCCCAGCAAGTACAGTGTATTGGACTGAAGAGAAGCTACTGTTCTGGTCAGTTTCCTAAGCAGAGTTGAACTAGATATGCCCCGTGTGTGTAGGAAGCACAGTTCTTTTGTTCTGAGCAAGCTCACTGTTCTGGCCCTATAGGAAACACAGGAGAGTAGAAGAGTGCTGTTTTCTCAAAAGCAGAGTGTGTTTCTTGCAAGGCGAGCTAGCGTTTGTTTCCCAGTCCTAAACGGAGTAGAATCCCATGCAGTTTGTGGTCCTACGAGCAAGAGTTGTTTTCTGCTAAGAAGAGTCACTATTGCGCTCCCATTGCCATACACAGTGCAAATAGCACTCGCGTCTGTTCCCAGCAAGTACAGTGTATTGGACTGAAGAGAAGCTACTGTTCTGGTCAGTTTCCTAAGCAGAGTTGAACTAGATATGCCCCGTGTGTGTAGGAAGCACAGTTCTTTTGTTCTGAGCAAGCTCACTGTTCTGGCCCTATAGGAAACACAGGAGAGTAGAAGAGTGCTGTTTTCTCAAAAGCAGAGTGTGTTTCTTGCAAGGCGAGCTAGCGTTTGTTTCCCAGTCCTAAACAGAGTTGAATCCCATGCAGTTTCTGGTCCTACGAGCAAGAGTTGTTTTCTGCTAAGAAGAGTCACTATTGCGCTCCCATTGCCATACACAGTGCAAATAGCACTCGCGTCTGTTCCCAGCAAGTACAGTGTATTGGACTGAAGAGAAGCTACTGTTCTGGTCAGTTTCCTAAGCAGAGTTGAACTAGATATGCCCCGTGTGTGTAGGAAGCACAGTTCTTTGGTTCTGAGCAAGCTCACTGTTCTGGCCCTATAGAAAACACAGGAGAGTAGAAGAGTGCTGTTTTCTCAAAAGCAGAGTGTGTTTCTTGCAAGGCGAGCTAGCGTTTGTTTCCCAGTCCTAAACGGAGTTGAATCCCATGCAGTTTCTGGTCCTACGAGCAAGAGTTGTTTTCTGCTAAGAGGAGTCACTATTGCGCTCCCATTGCCATACACAGTGCAAATAGCACTCGCGTCTGTTCCCAGCAAGTACAGTGTATTGGACTGAAGAGAAGCTACTGTTCTTGTCAGTTTCCTAAGCAGAGTTGAACTAGATATGCCCCGTGTGTGTAGGAAGCACAGTTCTTTTGTTCTGAGCAAGCTCACTGTTCTGGCCCTATAGGAAACACAGGAGAGTAGAAGAGTGCTGTTTTCTCAAAAGCAGAGTGTGTTTCTTGCAAGGCGAGCTAGCGTTTGTTTCCCAGTCCTAAACGGAGTTGAATCCCATGCAGTTTCTGGTCCTACGAGCAAGAGTTGTTTTCTGCTAAGAAGAGTCACTATTGCGCTCCCATTGCCATACACAGTGCAAATAGCACTCGCGTCTGTTCCCAGCAAGTACAGTGTATTGGACTGAAGAGAAGCTACTGTTCTGGTCAGTTTCCTAAGCAGAGTTCAACTAGATATGCCCCGTGTGTGTAGGAAGCACAGTTCTTTGGTTCTGAGCAAGCTCACTGTTCTGGCCCTATAGGAAACACAGGAGAGTAGAAGAGTGCTGTTTTCTCAAAAGCAGAGTGTGTTTCTTGCAAGGCGAGCTAGCGTTTGTTTCCCAGTCCTAAACAGAGTTGAATCCCATGCAGTTTCTGGTCCTACGAGCAAGAGTTGTTTTCTGCTAAGAAGAGTCACTATTGCGCTCCCATTGCCATACACAGTGCAAATAGCACTCGCGTCTGTTCCCAGCAAGTACAGTGTATTGGACTGAAGAGAAGCTACTGTTCTGGTCAGTTTCCTAAGCAGAGTTGAACTATATATGCCCAGTGTGTGTAGGAAGCACAGTTCTTTGGTTCTGAGCAAGCTCACTGTTCTGGCCCTATAGGAAACACAGGAGAGTAGAAGAGTGCTGTTTTCTCAAAAGCAGAGTGTGTTTCTTGCAAGGCGAGCTAGCGTTTGTTTCCCAGTCCTAAACAGAGTTGAATCCCATGCAGTTTCTGGTCCTACGAGCAAGAGTTGTTTTCTGCTAAGAAGAGTCACTATTGCGCTCCCATTGCCATACACAGTGCAAATAGCACTCGCGTCTGTTCCCAGCAAGTACAGTGTATTGGACTGAAGAGAAGCTACTGTTCTGGTCAGTTTCCTAAGCAGAGTTGAACTAGATATGCCCCGTGTGTGTAGGAAGCACAGTTCTTTTGTTCTGAGCAAGCTCACTGTTCTGGCCCTATAGGAAACACAGGAGAGTAGAAGAGTGCTGTTTTCTCAAAAGCAGAGTGTGTTTCTTGCAAGGCGAGCTAGCGTTTGTTTCCCAGTCCTAAACGGAGTTGAATCCCATGCAGTTTCTGGTCCTACGAGCAAGAGTTGTTTTCTGCTAAGAAGAGTCACTATTGCGCTCCCATTGCCATACACAGTGCAAATAGCACTCGCGTCTGTTCCCAGCAAGTACAGTGTATTGGACTGAAGAGAAGCAACTGTTCTTGTCAGTTTCCTAAGCAGAGTTGAACTAGATATGCCCCGTGTGTGTAGGAAGCACAGTTTTTTTGTTCTGAGGAAGCTCACTGTTCTGGCCCTATAGGAAACACAGGAGAGTAGAAGAGTGCTGTTTTCTCAAAAGCAGAGTGTGTTTCTTGCAAGGCGAGCTAGCGTTTGTTTCCCAGTCCTAAACGGAGTTGAATCCCATGCAGTTTCTGGTCCTACGAGCAAGAGTTGTTTTCTGCTAAGAGGAGTCACTATTGCGCTCCCATTGCCATACACAGTGCAAATAGCACTCGCGTCTGTTCCCAGCAAGTACAGTGTATTGGACTGAAGAGAAGCTACTGTTCTTGTCAGTTTCCTAAGCAGAGTTGAACTAGATATGCCCCGTGTGTGTAGGAAGCACAGTTCTTTTGTTCTGAGCAAGCTCACTGTTCTGGCCCTATAGGAAACACAGGAGAGTAGAAGAGTGCTGTTTTCTCAAAAGCAGAGTGTGTTTCTTGCAAGGCGAGCTAGCGTTTGTTTCCCAGTCCTAAACGGAGTTGAATCCCATGCAGTTTCTGGTCCTACGAGCAAGAGTTGTTTTCTGCTAAGAAGAGTCACTATTGCGCTCCCATTGCCACACACAGTGCAAATACCACTCGCGTCTGTTCCCAGCAAGTACAGTGTATTGGACTGAAGAGAAGCTACTGTTCTGGTCAGTTTCCTAAGCAGAGTTGAACTAGATATGCCCCGTGTGTGTAGGAAGCACAGTTCTTTTGTTCTGAGCAAGCTCACTGCTCTGGCCCTATAGGAAACACAGGAGAGTAGAAGAGTGCTGTTTTCTCAAAAGCAGAGTGTGTTTCTTGCAAGGCGAGCTAGCGTTTGTTTCCCAGTCCTAAACGGAGTAGAATCCCATGCAGTTTGTGGTCCTACGAGCAAGAGTTGTTTTCTGCTAAGAAGAGTCACTATTGCGCTCCCATTGCCATACACAGTGCAAATAGCACTCGCGTCTGTTCCCAGCAAGTACAGTGTATTGGACTGAAGAGAAGCTACTGTTCTGGTCAGTTTCCTAAGCAGAGTTGAACTAGATATGCCCCGTGTGTGTAGGAAGCACAGTTCTTTGGTTCTGAGCAAGCTCACTGTTCTGGCCCTATAGGAAACACAGGAGAGTAGAAGAGTGCTGTTTTCTCAAAAGCAGAGTGTGTTTCTTGCAAGGCGAGCTAGCGTTTGTTTCCCAGTCCTAAACAGAGTTGAATCCCATGCAGTTTCTGGTCCTACGAGCAAGAGTTGTTTTCTGCTAAGAAGAGTCACTATTGCGCTCCCATTGCCATACACAGTGCAAATAGCACTCGCGTCTGTTCCCAGCAAGTACAGTGTATTGGACTGAAGAGAAGCTACTGTTCTGGTCAGTTTCCTAAGCAGAGTTGAACTAGATATGCCCCGTGTGTGTAGGAAGCACAGTTCTTTTGTTCTGAGCAAGCTCACTGTTCTGGCCCTATAGGAAACACAGGAGAGTAGAAGAGTGCTGTTTTCTCAAAAGCAGAGTGTGTTTCTTGCAAGGCGAGCTAGCGTTTGTTTCCCAGTCCTAAACGGAGTAGAATCCCATGCAGTTTCTGGTCCTACGAGCAAGAGTTGTTTTCTGCTAAGAAGAGTCACTATTGCGCTCCCATTGCCATACACAGTGCAAATAGCACTCGCGTCTGTTCCCAGCAAGTACAGTGTATTGGACTGAAGAGAAGCTACTGTTCTGGTCAGTTTCCTAAGCAGAGTTCAACTAGATATGCCCCGTGTGTGTAGGAAGCACAGTTCTTTGGTTCTGAGCAAGCTCACTGTTCTGGCCCTATAGGAAACACAGGAGAGTAGAAGAGTGCTGTTTTCTCAAAAGCAGAGTGTGTTTCTTGCAAGGCGAGCTAGCGTTTGTTTCCCAGTCATAAACGGAGTTGAATCCCATGCAGTTTCTGGTCCTACGAGCAAGAGTTGTTTTCTGCTAAGAAGAGTCACTATTGCGCTCCCATTGCCATACACAGTGCAAACAGCACTCGCGTCTGTTCCCAGCAAGTACAGTGTATTGGACTGAAGAGAAGCTACTGTTCTGGTCAGTTTCCTAAGCAGAGTTGAACTAGATATGCCCCGTGTGTGTAGGAAGCACAGTTCTTTTGTTCTGAGCAAGCTCACTGTTCTGGCCCTATAGGAAACACAGGAGAGTAGAAGAGTGCTGTTTTCTCAAAAGCAGAGTGTGTTTCTTGCAAGGCGAGCTAGCGTTTGTTTCCCAGTCCTAAACGGAGTAGAATCCCATGCAGTTTCTGGTCCTACGAGCAAGAGTTGTTTTCTGCTAAGAAGAGTCACTATTGCGCTCCCATTGCCATACACAGTGCAAATAGCACTCGCGTCTGTTCCCAGCAAGTACAGTGTATTGGACTGAAGAGAAGCTACTGTTCTGGTCAGTTTCCTAAGCAGAGTTGAACTAGATATGCCCCGTGTGTGTAGGAAGCACAGTTCTTTGGTTCTGAGCAAGCTCACTGTTCTGGCCCTATAGAAAACACAGGAGAGTAGAAGAGTGCTGTTTTCTCAAAAGGAGAGTGTGTTTTTTGCAAGGCGAGCTAGCGTTTGTTTCCCAGTCCTAAACGGAGTTGAATCCCATGCAGTTTCTGGTCCTACGAGCAAGAGTTGTTTTCTGCTAAGAAGAGTCACTTTTGCCCTCCCATTGCCATACACAGTGCAAACAGCACTCGCGTCTGTTCCCAGCAAGTACAGTGTATTGGACTGAAGAGAAGCTACTGTTCTGGTCAGTTTCCTAAGCAGAGTTGAACTAGATATGCCCCGTGTGTGTAGGAAGCACAGTTCTTTTGTTCTGAGCAAGCTCACTGTTCTGGCCCTATAGGAAACACAGGAGAGTAGAAGAGTGCTGTTTTCTCAAAAGCAGAGTGTGTTTCTTGCAAGGCGAGCTAGCGTTTGTTTCCCAGTCCTAAACGGAGTTGAATCCCATGCAGTTTCTGGTCCTACGAGCAAGGGTTGTTTTCTGCTAAGAAGAGTCACTATTGCGCTCCCATTGCCATACACAGTGCAAATAGCACTCGCGTCTGTTCCCAGCAAGTACAGTGTATTGGACTGAAGAGAAGCTACTGTTCTGGTCAGTTTCCTAAGCAGAGTTGAACTAGATATGCCCCGTGTGTGTAGGAAGCACAGTTTTTTTGTTCTGAGCAAGCTCACTGTTCTGGCCCTATAGGAAACACAAAAGAGTAGAAGAGTGCTGTTTTCTCAAAAGCAGAGTGTGTTTCTTGCAAGGCGAGCTAGCGTTTGTTTCCCAGTCCTAAACGGAGTTGAATCCCATGCAGTTTCTGGTCCTACGAGCAAGAGTTGTTTTCTGCTAAGAGGAGTCACTATTGCGCTCCCATTGCCATACACAGTGCTAATAGCACTCGCGTCTGTTCCCAGCAAGTACAGTGTATTGGACTGAAGAGAAGCTACTGTTCTTGTCAGTTTCCTAAGCAGAGTTGAACTAGATATGCCCCGTGTGTGTAGGAAGCACAGTTCTTTTGTTCTGAGCAAGCTCACTGTTCTGGCCCTATAGGAAACACAGGAGAGTAGAAGAGTGCTGTTTTCTCAAAAGCAGAGTGTGTTTCTTGCAAGGCGAGCTAGCGTTTGTTTCCCAGTCCTAAACGGAGTAGAATCCCATGCAGTTTCTGGTCCTACGAGCAAGAGTTGTTTTCTGCTAAGAAGAGTCACTATTGCGCTCCCATTGCCATACACAGTGCTAATAGCACTCGCGTCTGTTCCCAGCAAGTACAGTGTATTGGACTGAAGAGAAGCTACTGTTCTGGTCAGTTTCCTAAGCAGAGTTGAACTAGATATGCCCCGTGTGTGTAGGAAGCACAGTTCTTTGGTTCTGAGCAAGCTCACTGTTCTGGCCCTATAGGAAACACAGGAGAGTAGAAGAGTGCTGTTTTCTCAAAAGCAGAGTGTGTTTCTTGCAAGGCGAGCTAGCGTTTGTTTCCCAGTCCTAAACGGAGTTGAATCCCATGCAGTTTCTGGTCCTACGAGCAAGAGTTGTTTTCTGCTAAGAAGAGTCACTATTGCGCTCCCATTGCCATACACAGTGCAAATAGCACTCGCGTCTGTTCCCAGCAAGTACAGTGTATTGGACTGAAGAGAAGCTACTGTTCTTGTCAGTTTCCTAAGCAGAGTTGAACTAGATATGCCCCGTGTGTGTAGGAAGCACAGTTCTTTTGTTCTGAGCAAGCTCACTGTTCTGGCCCTATAGGAAACACAGGAGAGTAGAAGAGTGCTGTTTTCTCAAAAGCAGAGTGTGTTTCTTGCAAGGCCAGCTAGCGTTTGTTTCCCAGTCCTAAACGGAGTTGAATCCCATGCAGTTTCTGGTCCTACGAGCAAGAGTTGTTTTCTGCTAAGAAGAGTCACTATTGCGCTCCCATTGCCATACACAGTGCAAATAGCACTCGCGTCTGTTCCCAGCAAGTACAGTGTATTGGACTGAAGAGAAGCTACTGTTCTGGTCAGTTTCCTAAGCAGAGTTGAACTAGATATGCCCCGTGTGTGTAGGAAGCACAGTTCTTTTGTTCTGAGCAAGCTCACTGTTCTGGCCCTATAGGAAACACAGGAGAGTAGAAGAGTGCTGTTTTCTCAAAAGCAGAGTGTGTTTCTTGCAAGGCGAGCTAGCGTTTGTTTCCCAGTCCTAAACGGAGTTGAATCCCATGCAGTTTCTGGTCCTACGAGCAAGAGTTGTTTTCTGCTAAGAAGAGTCACTATTGCGCTCCCATTGCCATACACAGTGCAAATAGCACTCGCGTCTGTTCCCAGCAAGTACAGTGTATTGGACTGAAGAGAAGCTACTGTTCTGGTCAGTTTCCTAAGCAGAGTTGAACTAGATATGCCCCGTGTGTGTAGGAAGCACAGTTCTTTTGTTCTGAGCAAGCTCACTGTTCTGGCCCTATAGGAAACACAGGAGAGTAGAAGAGTGCTGTTTTCTCAAAAGCAGAGTGTGTTTCTTGCAAGGCGAGCTAGCGTTTGTTTCCCAGTCCTAAACGGAGTAGAATCCCATGCAGTTTGTGGTCCTACGAGCAAGAGTTGTTTTCTGCTAAGAAGAGTCACTATTGCGCTCCCATTGCCATACACAGTGCAAATAGCACTCGCGTCTGTTCCCAGCAAGTACAGTGTATTGGACTGAAGAGAAGCTACTGTTCTGGTCAGTTTCCTAAGCAGAGTTGAACTAGATATGCCCCGTGTGTGTAGGAAGCACAGTTCTTTT
Organism: Peromyscus eremicus; assembly: GCF_949786415.1. Lineage (NCBI taxonomy): Eukaryota > Metazoa > Chordata > Mammalia > Rodentia > Cricetidae > Peromyscus > Peromyscus eremicus. The sequence goes on along the minus strand of NW_026737130.1, from coordinate 36,330 downwards.
GTTCTGAGCAAGCTCACTGTTCTGGCCCTATAGGAAACACAGGAGAGTAGAAGAGTGCTGTTTTCTCAAAAGCAGAGTGTGTTTCTTGCAAGGCGAGCTAGCGTTTGTTTCCCAGTCCTAAACAGAGTTGAATCCCATGCAGTTTCTGGTCCTACGAGCAAGAGTTGTTTTCTGCTAAGAAGAGTCACTATTGCGCTCCCATTGCCATACACAGTGCAAATAGCACTCGCGTCTGTTCCCAGCAAGTACAGTGTATTGGACTGAAGAGAAGCTACTGTTCTGGTCAGTTTCCTAAGCAGAGTTGAACTAGATATGCCCCGTGTGTGTAGGAAGCACAGTTCTTTGGTTCTGAGCAAGCTCACTGTTCTGGCCCTATAGGAAACACAGGAGAGTAGAAGAGTGCTGTTTTCTCAAAAGCAGAGTGTGTTTCTTGCAAGGCGAGCTAGCGTTTGTTTCCCAGTCCTAAACGGAGTAGAATCCCATGCAGTTTCTGGTCCTACGAGCAAGAGTTGTTTTCTGCTAAGAAGAGTCACTATTGCGCTCCCATTGCCATACACAGTGCAAATAGCACTCGCGTCTGTTCCCAGCAAGTACAGTGTATTGGACTGAAGAGAAGCTACTGTTCTGGTCAGTTTCCTAAGCAGAGTTGAACTAGATATGCCCCGTGTGTGTAGGAAGCACAGTTCTTTGGTTCTGAGCAAGCTCACTGTTCTGGCCCTATAGGAAACACAGGAGAGTAGAAGAGTGCTGTTTTCTCAAAAGCAGAGTGTGTTTCTTGCAAGGCGAGCTAGCGTTTGTTTCCCAGTCCTAAACGGAGTTGAATCCCATGCAGTTTCTGGTCCTACGAGCAAGAGTTGTTTTCTGCTAAGAAGAGTCACTATTGCGCTCCCATTGCCATACACAGTGCAAACAGCACTCGCGTCTGTTCCCAGCAAGTACAGTGTATTGGACTGAAGAGAAGCTACTGTTCTGGTCAGTTTCCTAAGCAGAGTTGAACTAGATATGCCCCGTGTGTGTAGGAAGCACAGTTCTTTTGTTCTGAGCAAGCTCACTGTTCTGGCCCTATAGGAAACACAGGAGAGTAGAAGAGTGCTGTTTTCTCAAAAGCAGAGTGTGTTTCTTGCAAGGCCAGCTAGCGTTTGTTTCCCAGTCCTAAACGGAGTTGAATCCCATGCAGTTTCTGGTCCTACGAGCAAGAGTTGTTTTCTGCTAAGAAGAGTCACTATTGCGCTCCCATTGCCATACACAGTGCAAATAGCACTCGCGTCTGTTCCCAGCAAGTACAGTGTATTGGACTGAAGAGAAGCTACTGTTCTTGTCAGTTTCCTAAGCAGAGTTGAACTAGATATGCCCCGTGTGTGTAGGAAGCACAGTTCTTTGGTTCTGAGCAAGCTCACTGTTCTGGCCCTATAGGAAACACAGGAGAGTAGAAGAGTGCTGTTTTCTCAAAAGCAGAGTGTGTTTCTTGCAAGGCCAGCTAGCGTTTGTTTCCCAGTCCTAAACGGAGTTGAATCCCATGCAGTTTCTGGTCCTACGAGCAAGAGTTGTTTTCTGCTAAGAAGAGTCACTATTGCGCTCCCATTGCCATACACAGTGCAAATAGCACTCGCGTCTGTTCCCAGCAAGTACAGTGTATTGGACTGAAGAGAAGCTACTGTTCTTTTCAGTTTCCTAAGCAGAGTTGAACTAGATATGCCCCGTGTGTGTAGGAAGCACAGTTTTTTTGTTCTGAGCAAGCTCACTGTTCTGGCCCTATAGGAAACACAGGAGAGAAGAAGAGTGCTGTTTTCTCAAAAGCACAGTGTGTTTCTTGCAAGGCGAGCTAGCGTTTGTTTCCCAGTCCTAAACGGAGTTGAATCCCATGCAGTTTCTGGTCCTACGAGCAAGAGTTGTTTTCTGCTAAGAGGAGTCACTATTGCGCTCCCATTGCCATACACAGTGCAAATAGCACTCGCGTCTGTTCCCAGCAAGTATAGTGTATTGGACTGAAGAGAAGCTACTGTTCTTGTCAGTTTCCTAAGCAGAGTTGAACTAGATATGCCCCGTGTGTGTAGGAAGCACAGTTCTTTTGTTCTGAGCAAGCTCACTGTTCTGGCCCTATAGGAAACACAGGAGAGTAGAAGAGTGCTGTTTTCTCAAAAGCAGAGTGTGTTTCTTGCAAGGCGAGCTAGCGTTTGTTTCCCAGTCCTAAACGGAGTTGAATCCCATGCAGTTTCTGGTCCTACGAGTAAGAGTTGTTTTCTGCTAAGAAGAGTCACTATTGCGCTCCCATTGCCATACACAGTGCAAATAGCACTCGCGTCTGTTCCCAGCAAGTACAGTGTATTGGACTGAAGAGAAGCTACTGTTCTGGTCAGTTTCCTAAGCAGAGTTGAACTAGATATGCCCCGTGTGTGTAGGAAGCACAGTTCTTTTGTTCTGAGCAAGCTCACTGTTCTGGCCCTATAGGAAACACAGGAGAGTAGAAGAGTGCTGTTTTCTCAAAAGCAGAGTGTGTTTCTTGCAAGGCGAGCTAGCGTTTGTTTCCCAGTCCTAAACGGAGTAGAATCCCATGCAGTTTCTGGTCCTACGAGCAAGAGTTGTTTTCTGCTTAGAAGAGTCACTATTGCGCTCCCATTGCCATACACAGTGCAAATAGCACTCGCGTCTGTTCCCAGCAAGTACAGTGTATTGGACTGAAGAGAAGCTACTGTTCTGGTCAGTTTCCTAAGCAGAGTTGAACTAGATATGCCCCGTGTGTGTAGGAAGCACAGTTCTTTGGTTCTGAGCAAGCTCACTGTTCTGGCCCTATAGGAAACACAGGAGAGTAGAAGAGTGCTGTTTTCTCAAAAGCAGAGTGTGTTTCTTGCAAGGCGAGCTAGCGTTTGTTTCCCAGTCCTAAACGGAGTTGAATCCCATGCAGTTTCTGGTCCTACGAGCAAGAGTTGTTTTCTGCTAAGAAGAGTCACTATTGCGCTCCCATTGCCATACACAGTGCAAATAGCACTCGCGTCTGTTCCCAGCAAGTACAGTGTATTGGACTGAAGAGAAGCTACTGTTCTGGTCAGTTTCCTAAGCAGAGTTGAACTAGATATGCCCCGTGTGTGTAGGAAGCACAGTTCTTTGGTTCTGAGCAAGCTCACTGTTCTGGCCCTATAGGAAACACAGGAGAGTAGAAGAGTGCTGTTTTCTCAAAAGCAGAGTGTGTTTCTTGCAAGGCGAGCTAGCGTTTGTTTCCCAGTCCTAAACGGAGTTGAATCCCATGCAGTTTCTGGTCCTACGAGCAAGAGTTGTTTTCTGCTAAGAAGAGTCACTATTGCGCTCCCATTGCCATACACAGTGCAAATAGCACTCGCGTCTGTTCCCAGCAAGTACAGTGTATTGGACTGAAGAGAAGCTACTGTTCTGGTCAGTTTCCTAAGCAGAGTTGAACTAGATATGCCCCGTGTGTGTAGGAAGCACAGTTCTTTTGTTCTGAGCAAGCTCACTGTTCTGGCCCTATAGGAAACACAGGAGAGTAGAAGAGTGCTGTTTTCTCAAAAGCAGAGTGTGTTTCTTGCAAGGCGAGCTAGCGTTTGTTTCCCAGTCCTAAACGGAGTAGAATCCCATGCAGTTTCTGGTCCTACGAGCAAGAGTTGTTTTCTGCTTAGAAGAGTCACTATTGCGCTCCCATTGCCATACACAGTGCAAATAGCACTCGCGTCTGTTCCCAGCAAGTACAGTGTATTGGACTGAAGAGAAGCTACTGTTCTGGTCAGTTTCCTAAGCAGAGTTGAACTAGATATGCCCCGTGTGTGTAGGAAGCACAGTTCTTTGGTTCTGAGCAAGCTCACTGTTCTGGCCCTATAGGAAACACAGGAGAGTAGAAGAGTGCTGTTTTCTCAAAAGCAGAGTGTGTTTCTTGCAAGGCGAGCTAGCGTTTGTTTCCCAGTCCTAAACGGAGTTGAATCCCATGCAGTTTCTGGTCCTACGAGCAAGAGTTGTTTTCTGCTAAGAAGAGTCACTATTGCGCTCCCATTGCCATACACAGTGCAAATAGCACTCGCGTCTGTTCCCAGCAAGTACAGTGTATTGGACTGAAGAGAAGCTACTGTTCTGGTCAGTTTCCTAAGCAGAGTTGAACTAGATATGCCCCGTGTGTGTAGGAAGCACAGTTCTTTGGTTCTGAGCAAGCTCACTGTTCTGGCCCTATAGGAAACACAGGAGAGTAGAAGAGTGCTGTTTTCTCAAAAGCAGAGTGTGTTTCTTGCAAGGCGAGCTAGCGTTTGTTTCCCAGTCCTAAACGGAGTAGAATCCCATGCAGTTTCTGGTCCTACGAGCAAGAGTTGTTTTCTGCTAAGAAGAGTCACTATTGCGCTCCCATTGCCATACACAGTGCAAATAGCACTCGCGTCTGTTCCCAGCAAGTACAGTGTATTGGACTGAAGAGAAGCTACTGTTCTTGTCAGTTTCCTAAGCAGAGTTGAACTAGATATGCCCCGTGTGTGTAGGAAGCACAGTTTTTTTGTTCTGAGCAAGCTCACTGTTCTGGCCCTATAGGAAACACAGGAGAGTAGAAGAGTGCTGTTTTCTCAAAAGCAGAGTGTGTTTCTTGCAAGGCGAGCTAGCGTTTGTTTCCCAGTCCTAAACGGAGTTGAATCCCATGCAGTTTCTGGTCCTACGAGCAAGAGTTGTTTTCTGCTAAGAAGAGTCACTATTGCGCTCCCATTGCCATACACAGTGCAAATAGCACTCGCGTCTGTTCCCAGCAAGTACAGTGTATTGGACTGAAGAGAAGCTACTGTTCTGGTCAGTTTCCTAAGCAGAGTTGAACTAGATATGCCCCGTGTGTGTAGGAAGCACAGTTCTTTTGTTCTGAGCAAGCTCACTGTTCTGGCCCTATAGGAAACACAGGAGAGTAGAAGAGTGCTGTTTTCTCAAAAGCAGAGTGTGTTTCTTGCAAGGCGAGCTAGCGTTTGTTTCCCAGTCCTAAACGGAGTTGAATCCCATGCAGTTTCTGGTCCTACGAGCAAGAGTTGTTTTCTGCTAAGAAGAGTCACTATTGCGCTCCCATTGCCATACACAGTGCAAATAGCACTCGCGTCTGTTCCCAGCAAGTACAGTGTATTGGACTGAAGAGAAGCTACTGTTCTTGTCAGTTTCCTAAGCAGAGTTGAACTAGATATGCCCCGTGTGTGTAGGAAGCACAGTTCTTTTGTTCTGAGCAAGCTCACTGTTCTGGCCCTATAGGAAACACAGGAGAGTAGAAGAGTGCTGTTTTCTCAAAAGCAGAGTGTGTTTCTTGCAAGGCGAGCTAGCGTTTGTTTCCCAGTCCTAAACGGAGTTGAATCCCATGCAGATTCTCGTCCTACGAGCAAGAGTTGTTTTCTGCTAAGAAGAGTCACTATTGCGCTCCCATTGCCATACACAGTGCAAATAGCACTCGCGTCTGTTCCCAGCAAGTACAGTGTATTGGACTGAAGAGAAGCTACTGTTCTGGTCAGTTTCCTAAGCAGAGTTGAACTAGATATGCCCCGTGTGTGTAGGAAGCACAGTTCTTTTGTTCTGAGCAAGCTCACTGTTCTGGCCCTATAGGAAACACAGGAGAGTAGAAGAGTGCTGTTTTCTCAAAAGCAGAGTGTGTTTCTTGCAAGGCCAGCTAGCGTTTGTTTCCCCCCAGTCCTAAACGGAGTTGAATCCCATGCTGTTTCTGGTCCTACGAGCAAGAGTTGTTTTCTGCTAAGAAGAGTCACTATTGCGCTCCCATTGCCATACACAGTGCAAATAGCACTCGCGTCTGTTCCCAGCAAGTACAGTGTATTGGACTGAAGAGAAGCTACTGTTCTGGTCAGTTTCCTAAGCAGAGTTGAACTAGATATGCCCCGTGTGTGTAGGAAGCACAGTTCTTTTGTTCTGAGCAAGCTCACTGTTCTGGCCCTATAGGAAACACAGGAGAGTAGAAGAGTGCTGTTTTCTCAAAAGCAGAGTGTGTTTCTTGCAAGGCGAGCTAGCGTTTGTTTCCCAGTCCTAAACGGAGTAGAATCCCATGCAGTTTCTGGTCCTACGAGCAAGAGTTGTTTTCTGCTAAGAAGAGTCACTATTGCGCTCCCATTGCCATACACAGTGCAAATAGCACTCGCGTCTGTTCCCAGCAAGTACAGTGTATTGGACTGAAGAGAAGCTACTGTTCTGGTCAGTTTCCTAAGCAGAGTTGAACTAGATATGCCCCGTGTGTGTAGGAAGCACAGTTTTTTTGTTCTGAGCAAGCTCACTGTTCTGGCCCTATAGGAAACACAGGAGAGTAGAAGAGTGCTGTTTTCTCAAAAGCAGAGTGTGTTTCTTGCAAGGCGAGCTAGCGTTTGTTTCCCAGTCCTAAACGGAGTTGAATCCCATGCAGTTTCTGGTCCTACGAGCAAGAGTTGTTTTCTGCTAAGAAGAGTCACTATTGCGCTCCCATTGCCATACACAGTGCAAATAGCACTCGCGTCTGTTCCCAGCAAGTACAGTGTATTGGACTGAAGAGAAGCTACTGTTCTGGTCAGTTTCCTAAGCAGAGTTGAACTAGATATGCCCTGTGTGTAGGAAGCACAGTTCTTTTGTTCTGAGCAAGCTCACTGTTCTGGCCCTATAGGAAACACAGGAGAGTAGAAGAGTGTTGTTTTCTCAAAAGCAGAGTGTGTTTCTTGCAAGGCGAGCTAGCGTTTGTTTCCCAGTCCTAAACGGAGTAGAATCCCATGCAGTTTCTGGTCCTACGAGCAAGAGTTGTTTTCTGCTAAGAAGAGTCACTATTGCGCTCCCCATTGCCATACACAGTGCAAATAGCACTCGCGTCTGTTCCCAGCAAGTACAGTGTATTGGACTGAAGAGAAGCTATTGTTCTGGTCAGTTTCCTAAGCAGAGTTGAACTAGATATGCCCCGTGTGTGTAGGAAGCACAGTTCTTTTGTTCTGAGCAAGCTCACTGTTCTGGCCCTGTAATAAACACAGGAGAGTAGAAGAGTGCTGTTTTCTCAAAAGCAGAGTGTGTTTCTTGCAAGGCGAGCTAGCGTTTGTTTCCCAGTCCTAAACGGAGTAGAATCCCATGCAGTTTCTGGTCCTACGAGCAAGAGTTGTTTTCTGCTAAGAAGAGTCACTATTGCGCTCCCATTGCCATACACAGTGCAAATAGCACTCGCGTCTGTTCCCAGCAAGTACAGTGTATTGGACTGAAGAGAAGCTACTGTTCTGGTCAGTTTCCTAAGCAGAGTTGAACTAGATATGCCCCGTGTGTGTAGGAAGCACAGTTCTTTTGTTCTGAGCAAGCTCACTGTTCTGGCCCTATAGGAAACACAGGAGAGTAGAAGAGTGCTGTTTTCTCAAAAGCAGAGTGTGTTTCTTGCAAGGCGAGCTAGCGTTTGTTTCCCAGTCCTAAACGGAGTTGAATCCCATGCAGTTTCTGGTCCTACGAGCAAGAGTTGTTTTCTGCTAAGAAGAGTCACTATTGCGCTCCCATTGCCATACACAGTGCAAATAGCACTCGCGTCTGTTCCCAGCAAGTACAGTGTATTGGACTGAAGAGAAGCTACTGTTCTTGTCAGTTTCCTAAGCAGAGTTGAACTAGATATGCCCCGTGTGTGTAGGAAGCACAGTTTTTTTGTTCTGAGCAAGCTCACTGTTCTGGCCCTATAGGAAACACAGGAGAGTAGAAGAGTGCTGTTTTCTCAAAAGCAGAGTGTGTTTCTTGCAAGGCGAGCTAGCGTTTGTTTCCCAGTCCTAAACGGAGTTGAATCCCATGCAGTTTCTGGTCCTACGAGCAAGAGTTGTTTTCTGCTAAGAAGAGTCACTATTGCGCTCCCATTGCCATACACAGTGCAAATAGCACTCGCGTCTGTTCCCAGCAAGTACAGTGTATTGGACTGAAGAGAAGCTACTGTTCTGGTCAGTTTCCTAAGCAGAGTTGAACTAGATATGCCCCGTGTGTGTAGGAAGCACAGTTCTTTTGTTCTGAGCAAGCTCACTGTTCTGGCCCTATAGGAAACACAGGAGAGTAGAAGAGTGCTGTTTTCTCAAAAGCAGAGTGTGTTTCTTGCAAGGCGAGCTAGCGTTTGTTTCCCAGTCCTAAACGGAGTTGAATCCCATGCAGTTTCTGGTCCTACGAGCAAGAGTTGTTTTCTGCTAAGAAGAGTCACTATTGCGCTCCCATTGCCATACACAGTGCAAATAGCACTCGCGTCTGTTCCCAGCAAGTACAGTGTATTGGACTGAAGAGAAGCTACTGTTCTGGTCAGTTTCCTAAGCAGAGTTGAACTAGATATGCCCCGTGTGTGTAGGAAGCACAGTTCTTTTGTTCTGAGCAAGCTCACTGTTCTGGCCCTATAGGAAACACAGGAGAGTAGAAGAGTGCTGTTTTCTCAAAAGCAGAGTGTGTTTCTTGCAAGGCGAGCTAGCGTTTGTTTCCCAGTCCTAAACGGAGTTGAATCCCATGCAGTTTCTGGTCCTACGAGCAAGAGTTGTTTTCTGCTAAGAAGAGTCACTATTGCACTCCCATTGCCATACACAGTGCAAATAGCACTCGCGTCTGTTCCCAGCAAGTACAGTGTATTGGACTGAAGAGAAGCTACTCTTCTGGTCAGTTTCCGAAGCAGAGTTGAACTAGATATGCCCCGTGTGTGTAGGAAGCACAGTTCTTTTGTTCTGAGCAAGCTCACTGTTCTGGCCCTATAGGAAACACAGGAGAGTAGAAGAGTGCTGTTTTCTCAAAAGCAGAGTGTGTTTCTTGCAAGGCGAGCTAGCGTTTGTTTCCCAGTCCTAAACGGAGTTGAATCCCATGCAGTTTCTGGTCCTACGAGCAAGAGTTGTTTTCTGCTAAGAAGAGTCACTATTGCGCTCCCATTGCCATACACAGTGCAAATAGCACTCGCGTCTGTTCCCAGCAAGTACAGTGTATTGGACTGAAGAGAAGCTACTGTTCTGGTCAGTTTCCTAAGCAGAGTTGAACTAGATATGCCCCGTGTGTGTAGGAAGCACAGTTCTTTTGTTCTGAGCAAGCTCACTGTTCTGGCCCTATAGGAAACACAGGAGAGTAGAAGAGTGCTGTTTTCTCAAAAGCAGAGTGTGTTTCTTGCAAGGCGAGCTAGCGTTTGTTTCCCAGTCCTAAACGGAGTAGAATCCCATGCAGTTTCTGGTCCTACGAGCAAGAGTTGTTTTCTTCTAAGAAGAGTCACTATTGCGCTCCCATTGCCATACACAGTGCAAATAGCACTCGCGTCTGTTCCCAGCAAGTACAGTGTATTGGACTGAAGAGAAGCTATTGTTCTGGTCAGTTTCCTAAGCAGAGTTGAACTAGATATGCCCCGTGTGTGTAGGAAGCACAGTTCTTTTGTTCTGAGCAAGCTCACTGTTCTGCCCCTGTAATAAACACAGGAGAGTAGAAGAGTGCGGTTTTCTCAAAAGCAGAGTGTGTTTCTTGCAAGGCGAGCTAGCGTTTGTTTCCCAGTCCTAAACGGAGTAGAATCCCATGCAGTTTCTGGTCCTACGAGCAAGAGTTGTTTTCTGCTAAGAAGAGTCACTATTGCGCTCCCATTGCCATACACAGTGCAAATAGCACTCGCGTCTGTTCCCAGCAAGTACAGTGTATTGGACTGAAGAGAAGCTACTGTTCTGGTCAGTTTCCTAAGCAGAGTTGAACTAGATATGCCCCGTGTGTGTAGGAAGCACAGTTCTTTTGTTCTGAGCAAGCTCACTGTTCTGGCCCTATAGGAAACACAGGAGAGTAGAAGAGTGCTGTTTTCTCAAAAGCAGAGTGTGTTTCTTGCAAGGCGAGCTAGCGTTTGTTTCCCAGTCCTAAACGGAGTTGAATCCCATGCAGTTTCTGGTCCTACGAGCAAGAGTTGTTTTCTGCTAAGAAGAGTCACTATTGCGCTCCCATTGCCATACACAGTGCAAATAGCACTCGCGTCTGTTCCCAGCAAGTACAGTGTATTGGACTGAAGAGAAGCTACTGTTCTTGTCAGTTTCCTAAGCAGAGTTGAACTAGATATGCCCCGTGTGTGTAGGAAGCACAGTTTTTTTGTTCTGAGCAAGCTCACTGTTCTGGCCCTATAGGAAACACAGGAGAGTAGAAGAGTGCTGTTTTCTCAAAAGCAGAGTGTGTTTCTTGCAAGGCGAGCTAGCGTTTGTTTCCCAGTCCTAAACGGAGTTCAATCCCATGCAGTTTCTGGTCCTACGAGCAAGAGTTGTTTTCTGCTAAGAAGAGTCACTATTGCGCTCCCATTGCCATACACAGTGCAAATAGCACTCGCGTCTGTTCCCAGCAAGTACAGTGTATTGGACTGAAGAGAAGCTACTGTTCTGGTCAGTTTCCTAAGCAGAGTTGAACTAGATATGCCCCATGTGTGTAGGAAGCACAGTTCTTTTGTTCTGAGCAAGCTCACTGTTCTGGCCCTATAGGAAACACAGGAGAGTAGAAGAGTGCTGTTTTCTCAAAAGCAGAGTGTGTTTCTTGCAAGGCGAGCTAGCGTTTGTTTCCCAGTCCTAAACGGAGTTGAATCCCATGCAGTTTGTGGTCCTACGAGCAAGAGTTGTTTTCTGCTAAGAAGAGTCACTATTGCGCTCCCATTGCCATACACAGTGCAAATAGCACTCGCGTCTGTTCCCAGCAAGTACAGTGTATTGGACTGAAGAGAAGCTACTGTTCTGGTCAGTTTCCTAAGCAGAGTTGAACTAGATATGCCCCGTGTGTGTAGGAAGCACAGTTCTTTTGTTCTGAGCAAGCTCACTGTTCTGGCCCTATAGGAAACACAGGAGAGTAGAAGAGTGCTGTTTTCTCAAAAGCAGAGTGTGTTTCTTGCAAGGCGAGCTAGCGTTTGTTTCCCAGTCCTAAACGGAGTTGAATCCCATGCAGTTTCTGGTCCTACGAGCAAGAGTTGTTTTCTGCTAAGAAGAGTCACTATTGCGCTCCCATTGCCATACACAGTGCAAATAGCACTCGCGTCTGTTCCCAGCAAGTACAGTGTATTGGACTGAAGAGAAGCTACTGTTCTGGTCAGTTTCCTAAGCAGAGTTGAACTAGATATGCCCCGTGTGTGTAGGAAGCACAGTTCTTTTGTTCTGAGCAAGCTCACTGTTCTGGCCCTATAGGAAACACAGGAGAGTAGAAGAGTGCTGTTTTCTCAAAAGCAGAGTGTGTTTCTTGCAAGGCGAGCTAGCGTTTGTTTCCCAGGCCTAAACGGAGTTGAATCCCATGCAGTTTCTGGTCCTACGAGCAAGAGTTGTTTTCTGCTAAGAAGAGTCACTATTGCGCTCCCATTGCCATACACAGTGCAAATAGCACTCGCGTCTGTTCCCAGCAAGTACAGTGTATTGGACTGAAGAGAAGCTACTGTTCTGGTCAGTTTCCTAAGCAGAGTTGAACTAGATATGCCCCGTGTGTGTAGGAAGCACAGTTCTTTTGTTCTGAGCAAGCTCACTGTTCTGGCCCTATAGGAAACACAGGAGAGTAGAAGAGTGCTGTTTTCTCAAAAGCAGAGTGTGTTTCTTGCAAGGCGAGCTAGCGTTTGTTTCCCAGTCCTAAACGGAGTAGAATCCCATGCAGTTTCTGGTCCTACGAGCAAGAGTTGTTTTCTGCTAAGAAGAGTCACTATTGCGCTCCCATTGCCATACACAGTGCAAATAGCACTCGCGTCTGTTCCCAGCAAGTACAGTGTATTGGACTGAAGAGAAGCTATTGTTCTGGTCAGTTTCCTAAGCAGAGTTGAACTAGATATGCCCCGTGTGTGTAGGAAGCACAGTTCTTTTGTTCTGAGCAAGCTCACTGTTCTGGCCCTGTAGGAAACACAGGAGAGTAGAAGAGTGCTGTTTTCTCAAAAGCAGAGTGTGTTTCTTGCAAGGCGAGCTAGCGTTTGTTTCCCAGTCCTAAACGGAGTAGAATCCCATGCAGTTTGTGGTCCTACGAGCAAGAGTTGTTTTCTGCTAAGAAGAGTCACTATTGTGCTCCCATTGCCATACACAGTGCAAATAGCACTCGCGTCTGTTCCCAGCAAGTACAGTGTATTGGACTGAAGAGAAGCTACTGTTCTGGTCAGTTTCCTAAGCAGAGTTGAACTAGATATGCCCCGTGTGTGTAGGAAGCACAGTTCTTTTGTTCTGAGCAAGCTCACTGTTCTGGCCCTATAGGAAACACAGGAGAGTAGAAGAGTGCTGTTTTCTCAAAAGCAGAGTGTGTTTCTTGCAAGGCGAGCTAGCGTTTGTTTCCCAGTCCTAAACGGAGTTGAATCCCATGCAGTTTCTGGTCCTACGAGCAAGAGTTGTTTTCTGCTAAGAAGAGTCACTATTGCGCTCCCATTGCCATACACAGTGCAAATAGCACTCGCGTCTGTTCCCAGCAAGTACAGTGTATTGGACTGAAGAGAAGCTACTGTTCTTGTCAGTTTCCTAAGCAGAGTTGAACTAGATATGCCCCGTGTGTGTAGGAAGCACAGTTCTTTTGTTCTGAGCAAGCTCACTGTTCTGGCCCTACAGGAAACACAGGAGAGTAGAAGAGTGCTGTTTTCTCAAAAGCAGAGTGTGTTTCTTGCAAGGCGAGCTAGCGTTTGTTTCCCAGTCCTAAACGGAGTTGAATCCCATGCAGTTTGTGGTCCTAGGAGCAAGAGTTGTTTTCTGCTAAGAAGAGTCACTATTGCGCTCCCATTGCCATAAACAGTGCAAATAGCACTCGCGTCTGTTCCCAGCAAGTACAGTGTATTGGACTGAAGAGAAGCTACTGTTCTGGTCAGTTTCCTAAGCAGAGTTGAACTAGATATGCCCCGTGTGTGTAGGAAGCACAGTTGTTTTGTTCTGAGCAAGCTCACTGTTCTGGCCCTATAGGAAACACAGGAGAGTAGAAGAGTGCTGTTTTCTCAAAAGCAGAGTGTGTTTCTTGTAAGGCGAGCTAGAGTTTGTTTCCCAGTCCTAAACGGAGTTGAATCCCATGCAGTTTGTGGTCCTACGAGCAAGAGTTGTTTTCTGCTAAGAAGAGTCACTATTGCGCTCCCATTGCCATACACAGTGCAAATAGCACTCGCGTCTGTTCCCAGCAAGTACAGTGTATTGGACTGAAGAGAAGCTACTGTTCTTGTCAGTTTCCTAAGCAGAGTTGAACTAGATATGCCCCGTGTGTGTAGGAAGCACAGTTTTTTTTGTTCTGAGCAAGCTCACTGTTCTGGCCCTATAGGAAACACAGGAGAGTAGAAGAGTGCTGTTTTCTCAAAAGCAGAGTGTGTTTCTTGCAAGGCGAGCTAGCGTTTGTTTCCCAGTCCTAAACGGAGTTGAATCCCATGCAGTTTCTGGTCCTACGAGCAAGAGTTGTTTTCTGCTAAGAAGAGTCACTATTGCGCTCCCATTGCCATACACAGTGCAAATAGCACTCGCGTCTGTTCCCAGCAAGTACAGTGTATTGGACTGAAGAGAAGCTACTGTTCTGGTCAGTTTCCTAAGCAGAGTTGAACTAGATATGCCCCGTGTGTGTAGGAAGCACAGTTCTTTTGTTCTGAGCAAGCTCACTGTTCTGGCCCTATAGGAAACACAGGAGAGTAGAAGAGTGCTGTTTTCTCAAAAGCAGAGTGTGTTTCTTGCAAGGCGAGCTAGCGTTTGTTTCCCAGTCCTAAACGGAGTAGAATCCCATGCAGTTTCTGGTCCTACGAGCAAGAGTTGTTTTCTTCTAAGAAGAGTCACTATTGCGCTCCCATTGCCATACACAGTGCAAAATAGCACTCGCGTCTGTTCCCAGCAAGTACAGTGTATTGGACTGAAGAGAAGCTATTGTTCTGGTCAGTTTCCTAAGCAGAGTTGAACTAGATATGCCCCGTGTGTGTAGGAAGCACAGTTCTTTTGTTCTGAGCAAGCTCACTGTTCTGGCCCTATAGGAAACACAGGAGAGTAGAAGAGTGCTGTTTTCTCAAAAGCAGAGTGTGTTTCTTGCAAGGCGAGCTAGCGTTTGTTTCCCAGTCCTAAACGGAGTAGAATCCCATGCAGTTTCTGGTCCTACGAGCAAGAGTTGTTTTCTGCTAAGAAGAGTCACTATTGCGCTCCCATTGCCATACACAGTGCAAATAGCACTCGCGTCTGTTCCCAGCAAGTACAGTGTATTGGACTGAAGAGAAGCTATTGTTCTGGTCAGTTTCCTAAGCAGAGTTGAACTAGATATGCCCCGTGTGTGTAGGAAGCACAGTTCTTTTGTTCTGAGCAAGCTCACTGTTCTGGCCCTGTAATAAACACAGGAGAGTAGAAGAGTGCTGTTTTCTCAAAAGCAGAGTGTGTTTCTTGCAAGGCGAGCTAGCGTTTGTTTCCCAGTCCTAAACGGAGTAGAATCCCATGCAGTTTCTGGTCCTACGAGCAAGAGTTGTTTTCTGCTAAGAAGAGTCACTATTGCGCTCCCATTGCCATACACAGTGCAAATAGCACTCGCGTCTGTTCCCAGCAAGTACAGTGTATTGGACTGAAGAGAAGCTACTGTTCTGGTCAGTTTCCTAAGCAGAGTTGAACTAGATATGCCCCGTGTGTGTAGGAAGCACAGTTCTTTTGTTCTGAGCAAGCTCACTGTTCTGGCCCTATAGGAAACACAGGAGAGTAGAAGAGTGCTGTTTTCTCAAAAGCAGAGTGTGTTTCTTGCAAGGCGAGCTAGCGTTTGTTTCCCAGTCCTAAACGGAGTTGAATCCCATGCAGTTTCTGGTCCTACGAGCAAGAGTTGTTTTCTGCTAAGAAGAGTCACTATTGCGCTCCCATTGCCATACACAGTGCAAATAGCACTGGCGTCTGTACCCAGCAAGTACAGTGTATTGGACTGAAGAGAAGCTACTGTTCTGGTCAGTTTCCTAAGCAGAGTTGAACTAGATATGCCCCGTGTGTGTAGGAAGCACAGTTCTTTTGTTCTGAGCAAGCTCACTGTTCTGGCCCTATAGGAAACACAGGAGAGTAGAAGAGTGCTGTTTTCTCAAAAGCAGAGTGTGTTTCTTGCAAGGCGAGCTAGCGTTTGTTTCCCAGTCCTAAACGGAGTTGAATCCCATGCAGTTTGTGGTCCTACGAGCAAGAGTTGTTTTCTGCTAAGAAGAGTCACTATTGCGCTCCCATTGCCATACACAGTGCAAATAGCACTCGCGTCTGTTCCCAGCAAGTACAGTGTATTGGACTGAAGAGAAGCTACTGTTCTTGTCAGTTTCCTAAGCAGAGTTGAACTAGATATGCCCCGTGTGTGTAGGAAGCACAGTTTTTTTGTTCTGAGCAAGCTCACTGTTCTGGCCCTATAGGAAACACAGGAGAGTAGAAGAGTGCTGTTTTCTCAAAAGCAGAGTGTGTTTCTTGCAAGGCGAGCTAGCGTTTGTTTCCCAGTCCTAAACGGAGTTGAATCCCATGCAGTTTCTGGTCCTACGAGCAAGAGTTGTTTTCTGCTAAGAAGAGTCACTATTGCGCTCCCATTGCCATACACAGTGCAAATAGCACTCGCGTCTGTTCCCAGCAAGTACAGTGTATTGGACTGAAGAGAAGCTACTGTTCTGGTCAGTTTCCTAAGCAGAGTTGAACTAGATATGCCCCATGTGTGTAGGAAGCACAGTTCTTTTGTTCTGAGCAAGCTCACTGTTCTGGCCCTATAGGAAACACAGGAGAGTAGAAGAGTGCTGTTTTCTCAAAAGCAGAGTGTGTTTCTTGCAAGGCGAGCTAGCGTTTGTTTCCCAGTCCTAAACGGAGTTGAATCCCATGCAGTTTGTGGTCCTACGAGCAAGAGTTGTTTTCTGCTAAGAAGAGTCACTATTGCGCTCCCATTGCCATACACAGTGCAAATAGCACTCGCGTCTGTTCCCAGCAAGTACAGTGTATTGGACTGAAGAGAAGCTACTGTTCTGGTCAGTTTCCTAAGCAGAGTTGAACTAGATATGCCCCGTGTGTGTAGGAAGCACAGTTCTTTTGTTCTGAGCAAGCTCACTGTTCTGGCCCTATAGGAAACACAGGAGAGTAGAAGAGTGCTGTTTTCTCAAAAGCAGAGTGTGTTTCTTGCAAGGCGAGCTAGCGTTTGTTTCCCAGTCCTAAACGGAGTTGAATCCCATGCAGTTTCTGGTCCTACGAGCAAGAGTTGTTTTCTGCTAAGAAGAGTCACTATTGCGCTCCCATTGCCATACACAGTGCAAATAGCACTCGCGTCTGTTCCCAGCAAGTACAGTGTATTGGACTGAAGAGAAGCTACTGTTCTGGTCAGTTTCCGAAGCAGAGTTGAACTAGATATGCCCCGTGTGTGTAGGAAGCACAGTTCTTTTGTTCTGAGCAAGCTCACTGTTCTGGCCCTATAGGAAACACAGGAGAGTAGAAGAGTGCTGTTTTCTCAAAAGCAGAGTGTGTTTCTTGCAAGGCGAGCTAGCGTTTGTTTCCCAGGCCTAAACGGAGTTGAATCCCATGCAGTTTCTGGTCCTACGAGCAAGAGTTGTTTTCTGCTAAGAAGAGTCACTATTGCGCTCCCATTGCCATACACAGTGCAAATAGCACTCGCGTCTGTTCCCAGCAAGTACAGTGTATTGGACTGAAGAGAAGCTACTCTTCTGGTCAGTTTCCTAAGCAGAGTTGAACTAGATATGCCCCGTGTGTGTAGGAAGCACAGTTCTTTTGTTCTGAGCAAGCTCACTGTTCTGGCCCTATAGGAAACACAGGAGAGTAGAAGAGTGCTGTTTTCTCAAAAGCAGAGTGTGTTTCTTGCAAGGCGAGCTAGCGTTTGTTTCCCAGTCCTAAACGGAGTAGAATCCCATGCAGTTTCTGGTCCTACGAGCAAGAGTTGTTTTCTGCTAAGAAGAGTCACTATTGCGCTCCCATTGCCATACACAGTGCAAATAGCACTCGCGTCTGTTCCCAGCAAGTACAGTGTATTGGACTGAAGAGAAGCTATTGTTCTGGTCAGTTTCCTAAGCAGAGTTGAACTAGATATGCCCCGTGTGTGTAGGAAGCACAGTTCTTTTGTTCTGAGCAAGCTCACTGTTCTGGCCCTGTAGGAAACACAGGAGAGTAGAAGAGTGCTGTTTTCTCAAAAGCAGAGTGTGTTTCTTGCAAGGCGAGCTAGCGTTTGTTTCCCAGTCCTAAACGGAGTAGAATCCCATGCAGTTTGTGGTCCTACGAGCAAGAGTTGTTTTCTGCTAAGAAGAGTCACTATTGTGCTCCCATTGCCATACACAGTGCAAATAGCACTCGCGTCTGTTCCCAGCAAGTACAGTGTATTGGACTGAAGAGAAGCTACTGTTCTGGTCAGTTTCCTAAGCAGAGTTGAACTAGATATGCCCCGTGTGTGTAGGAAGCACAGTTCTTTTGTTCTGAGCAAGCTCACTGTTCTGGCCCTATAGGAAACACAGGAGAGTAGAAGAGTGCTGTTTTCTCAAAAGCAGAGTGTGTTTCTTGCAAGGCGAGCTAGCGTTTGTTTCCCAGTCCTAAACGGAGTTGAATCCCATGCAGTTTCTGGTCCTACGAGCAAGAGTTGTTTTCTGCTAAGAAGAGTCACTATTGCGCTCCCATTGCCATACACAGTGCAAATAGCACTCGCGTCTGTTCCCAGCAAGTACAGTGTATTGGACTGAAGAGAAGCTACTGTTCTTGTCAGTTTCCTAAGCAGAGTTGAACTAGATATGCCCCGTGTGTGTAGGAAGCACAGTTCTTTTGTTCTGAGCAAGCTCACTGTTCTGGCCCTATAGGAAACACAGGAGAGTAGAAGAGTGCTGTTTTCTCAAAAGCAGAGTGTGTTTCTTGCAAGGCGAGCTAGCGTTTGTTTCCCAGTCCTAAACGGAGTTGAATCCCATGCAGTTTGTGGTCCTAGGAGCAAGAGTTGTTTTCTGCTAAGAAGAGTCACTATTGCGCTCCCATTGCCATAAACAGTGCAAATAGCACTCGCGTCTGTTCCCAGCAAGTACAGTGTATTGGACTGAAGAGAAGCTACTGTTCTGGTCAGTTTCCTAAGCAGAGTTGAACTAGATATGCCCCGTGTGTGTAGGAAGCACAGTTGTTTTGTTCTGAGCAAGCTCACTGTTCTGGCCCTATAGGAAACACAGGAGAGTAGAAGAGTGCTGTTTTCTCAAAAGCAGAGTGTGTTTCTTGTAAGGCGAGCTAGAGTTTGTTTCCCAGTCCTAAACGGAGTTGAATCCCATGCAGTTTGTGGTCCTACGAGCAAGAGTTGTTTTCTGCTAAGAAGAGTCACTATTGCGCTCCCATTGCCATACACAGTGCAAATAGCACTCGCGTCTGTTCCCAGCAAGTACAGTGTATTGGACTGAAGAGAAGCTACTGTTCTTGTCAGTTTCCTAAGCAGAGTTGAACTAGATATGCCCCGTGTGTGTAGGAAGCACAGTTTTTTTGTTCTGAGCAAGCTCACTGTTCTGGCCCTATAGGAAACACAGGAGAGTAGAAGAGTGCTGTTTTCTCAAAAGCAGAGTGTGTTTCTTGCAAGGCGAGCTAGCGTTTGTTTCCCAGTCCTAAACGGAGTTGAATCCCATGCAGTTTCTGGTCCTACGAGCAAGAGTTGTTTTCTGCTAAGAAGAGTCACTATTGCGCTCCCATTGCCATACACAGTGCAAATAGCACTCGCGTCTGTTCCCAGCAAGTACAGTGTATTGGACTGAAGAGAAGCTACTGTTCTGGTCAGTTTCCTAAGCAGAGTTGAACTAGATATGCCCCGTGTGTGTAGGAAGCACAGTTCTTTTGTTCTGAGCAAGCTCACTGTTCTGGCCCTATAGGAAACACAGGAGAGTAGAAGAGTGCTGTTTTCTCAAAAGCAGAGTGTGTTTCTTGCAAGGCGAGCTAGCGTTTGTTTCCCAGTCCTAAACGGAGTAGAATCCCATGCAGTTTCTGGTCCTACGAGCAAGAGTTGTTTTCTTCTAAGAAGAGTCACTATTGCGCTCCCATTGCCATACACAGTGCAAATAGCACTCGCGTCTGTTCCCAGCAAGTACAGTGTATTGGACTGAAGAGAAGCTATTGTTCTGGTCAGTTTCCTAAGCAGAGTTGAACTAGATATGCCCCGTGTGTGTAGGAAGCACAGTTCTTTTGTTCTGAGCAAGCTCACTGTTCTGGCCCTATAGGAAACACAGGAGAGTAGAAGAGTGCTGTTTTCTCAAAAGCAGAGTGTGTTTCTTGCAAGGCGAGCTAGCGTTTGTTTCCCAGTCCTAAACGGAGTAGAATCCCATGCAGTTTCTGGTCCTACGAGCAAGAGTTGTTTTCTGCTAAGAAGAGTCACTATTGCGCTCCCATTGCCATACACAGTGCAAATAGCACTCGCGTCTGTTCCCAGCAAGTACAGTGTATTGGACTGAAGAGAAGCTATTGTTCTGGTCAGTTTCCTAAGCAGAGTTGAACTAGATATGCCCCGTGTGTGTAGGAAGCACAGTTCTTTTGTTCTGAGCAAGCTCACTGTTCTGGCCCTGTAATAAACACAGGAGAGTAGAAGAGTGCTGTTTTCTCAAAAGCAGAGTGTGTTTCTTGCAAGGCGAGCTAGCGTTTGTTTCCCAGTCCTAAACGGAGTAGAATCCCATGCAGTTTCTGGTCCTACGAGCAAGAGTTGTTTTCTGCTAAGAAGAGTCACTATTGCGCTCCCATTGCCATACACAGTGCAAATAGCACTCGCGTCTGTTCCCAGCAAGTACAGTGTATTGGACTGAAGAGAAGCTACTGTTCTGGTCAGTTTCCTAAGCAGAGTTGAACTAGATATGCCCCGTGTGTGTAGGAAGCACAGTTCTTTTGTTCTGAGCAAGCTCACTGTTCTGGCCCTATAGGAAACACAGGAGAGTAGAAGAGTGCTGTTTTCTCAAAAGCAGAGTGTGTTTCTTGCAAGGCGAGCTAGCGTTTGTTTCCCAGTCCTAAACGGAGTTGAATCCCATGCAGTTTCTGGTCCTACGAGCAAGAGTTGTTTTCTGCTAAGAAGAGTCACTATTGCGCTCCCATTGCCATACACAGTGCAAATAGCACTGGCGTCTGTACCCAGCAAGTACAGTGTATTGGACTGAAGAGAAGCTACTGTTCTGGTCAGTTTCCTAAGCAGAGTTGAACTAGATATGCCCCGTGTGTGTAGGAAGCACAGTTCTTTTGTTCTGAGCAAGCTCACTGTTCTGGCCCTATAGGAAACACAGGAGAGTAGAAGAGTGCTGTTTTCTCAAAAGCAGAGTGTGTTTCTTGCAAGGCGAGCTAGCGTTTGTTTCCCAGTCCTAAACGGAGTTGAATCCCATGCAGTTTGTGGTCCTACGAGCAAGAGTTGTTTTCTGCTAAGAAGAGTCACTATTGCGCTCCCATTGCCATACACAGTGCAAATAGCACTCGCGTCTGTTCCCAGCAAGTACAGTGTATTGGACTGAAGAGAAGCTACTGTTCTTGTCAGTTTCCTAAGCAGAGTTGAACTAGATATGCCCCGTGTGTGTAGGAAGCACAGTTTTTTTGTTCTGAGCAAGCTCACTGTTCTGGCCCTATAGGAAACACAGGAGAGTAGAAGAGTGCTGTTTTCTCAAAAGCAGAGTGTGTTTCTTGCAAGGCGAGCTAGCGTTTGTTTCCCAGTCCTAAACGGAGTTGAATCCCATGCAGTTTCTGGTCCTACGAGCAAGAGTTGTTTTCTGCTAAGAAGAGTCACTATTGCGCTCCCATTGCCATACACAGTGCAAATAGCACTCGCGTCTGTTCCCAGCAAGTACAGTGTATTGGACTGAAGAGAAGCTACTGTTCTGGTCAGTTTCCTAAGCAGAGTTGAACTAGATATGCCCCATGTGTGTAGGAAGCACAGTTCTTTTGTTCTGAGCAAGCTCACTGTTCTGGCCCTATAGGAAACACAGGAGAGTAGAAGAGTGCTGTTTTCTCAAAAGCAGAGTGTGTTTCTTGCAAGGCGAGCTAGCGTTTGTTTCCCAGTCCTAAACGGAGTTGAATCCCATGCAGTTTGTGGTCCTACGAGCAAGAGTTGTTTTCTGCTAAGAAGAGTCACTATTGCGCTCCCATTGCCATACACAGTGCAAATAGCACTCGCGTCTGTTCCCAGCAAGTACAGTGTATTGGACTGAAGAGAAGCTACTGTTCTGGTCAGTTTCCTAAGCAGAGTTGAACTAGATATGCCCCGTGTGTGTAGGAAGCACAGTTCTTTTGTTCTGAGCAAGCTCACTGTTCTGGCCCTATAGGAAACACAGGAGAGTAGAAGAGTGCTGTTTTCTCAAAAGCAGAGTGTGTTTCTTGCAAGGCGAGCTAGCGTTTGTTTCCCAGTCCTAAACGGAGTTGAATCCCATGCAGTTTCTGGTCCTACGAGCAAGAGTTGTTTTCTGCTAAGAAGAGTCACTATTGCGCTCCCATTGCCATACACAGTGCAAATAGCACTCGCGTCTGTTCCCAGCAAGTACAGTGTATTGGACTGAAGAGAAGCTACTCTTCTGGTCAGTTTCCGAAGCAGAGTTGAACTAGATATGCCCCGTGTGTGTAGGAAGCACAGTTCTTTTGTTCTGAGCAAGCTCACTGTTCTGGCCCTATAGGAAACACAGGAGAGTAGAAGAGTGCTGTTTTCTCAAAAGCAGAGTGTGTTTCTTGCAAGGCGAGCTAGCGTTTGTTTCCCAGGCCTAAACGGAGTTGAATCCCATGCAGTTTCTGGTCCTACGAGCAAGAGTTGTTTTCTGCTAAGAAGAGTCACTATTGCGCTCCCATTGCCATACACAGTGCAAATAGCACTCGCGTCTGTTCCCAGCAAGTACAGTGTATTGGACTGAAGAGAAGCTACTGTTCTTGTCAGTTTCCTAAGCAGAGTTGAACTAGATATGCCCCGTGTGTGTAGGAAGCACAGTTCTTTTGTTCTGAGCAAGCTCACTGTTCTGGCCCTATAGGAAACACAGGAGAGTAGAAGAGTGCTGTTTTCTCAAAAGCAGAGTGTGTTTCTTGCAAGGCGAGCTAGCGTTTGTTTCCCAGTCCTAAACGGAGTAGAATCCCATGCAGTTTCTGGTCCTACGAGCAAGAGTTGTTTTCTTCTAAGAAGAGTCACTATTGCGCTCCCATTGCCATACACAGTGCAAATAGCACTCGCGTCTGTTCCCAGCAAGTACAGTGTATTGGACTGAAGAGAAGCTATTGTTCTGGTCAGTTTCCTAAGCAGAGTTGAACTAGATATGCCCCGTGTGTGTAGGAAGCACAGTTCTTTTGTTCTGAGCAAGCTCACTGTTCTGCCCCTGTAATAAACACAGGAGAGTAGAAGAGTGCTGTTTTCTCAAAAGCAGAGTGTGTTTCTTGCAAGGCGAGCTAGCGTTTGTTTCCCAGTCCTAAACGGAGTAGAATCCCATGCAGTTTCTGGTCCTACGAGCAAGAGTTGTTTTCTGCTAAGAAGAGTCACTATTGCGCTCCCATTGCCATACACAGTGCAAATAGCACTCGCGTCTGTTCCCAGCAAGTACAGTGTATTGGACTGAAGAGAAGCTATTGTTCTGGTCAGTTTCCTAAGCAGAGTTGAACTAGATATGCCCCGTGTGTGTAGGAAGCACAGTTCTTTTGTTCTGAGCAAGCTCACTGTTCTGGCCCTGTAATAAACACAGGAGAGTAGAAGAGTGCTGTTTTCTCAAAAGCAGAGTGTGTTTCTTGCAAGGCGAGCTAGCGTTTGTTTCCCAGTCCTAAACGGAGTAGAATCCCATGCAGTTTCTGGTCCTACGAGCAAGAGTTGTTTTCTGCTAAGAAGAGTCACTATTGCGCTCCCATTGCCATACACAGTGCAAATAGCACTCGCGTCTGTTCCCAGCAAGTACAGTGTATTGGACTGAAGAGAAGCTACTGTTCTGGTCAGTTTCCTAAGCAGAGTTGAACTAGATATGCCCCGTGTGTGTAGGAAGCACAGTTCTTTTGTTCTGAGCAAGCTCACTGTTCTGGCCCTATAGGAAACACAGGAGAGTAGAAGAGTGCTGTTTTCTCAAAAGCAGAGTGTGTTTCTTGCAAGGCGAGCTAGCGTTTGTTTCCCAGTCCTAAACGGAGTTGAATCCCATGCAGTTTCTGGTCCTACGAGCAAGAGTTGTTTTCTGCTAAGAAGAGTCACTATTGCGCTCCCATTGCCATACACAGTGCAAATAGCACTCGCGTCTGTTCCCAGCAAGTACAGTGTATTGGACTGAAGAGAAGCTACTGTTCTTGTCAGTTTCCTAAGCAGAGTTGAACTAGATATGCCCCGTGTGTGTAGGAAGCACAGTTTTTTTGTTCTGAGCAAGCTCACTGTTCTGGCCCTATAGGAAACACAGGAGAGTAGAAGAGTGCTGTTTTCTCAAAAGCAGAGTGTGTTTCTTTGCAAGGCGAGCTAGCGTTTGTTTCCCAGTCCTAAACGGAGTTGAATCCCATGCAGTTTCTGGTCCTACGAGCAAGAGTTGTTTTCTGCTAAGAAGAGTCACTATTGCGCTCCCATTGCCATACACAGTGCAAATAGCACTCGCGTCTGTTCCCAGCAAGTACAGTGTATTGGACTGAAGAGAAGCTACTGTTCTTGTCAGTTTCCTAAGCAGAGTTGAACTAGATATGCCCCGTGTGTGTAGGAAGCACAGTTTTTTTGTTCTGAGCAAGCTCACTGTTCTGGCCCTATAGGAAACACAGGAGAGTAGAAGAGTGCTGTTTTCTCAAAAGCAGAGTGTGTTTCTTGCAAGGCGAGCTAGCGTTTGTTTCCCAGTCCTAAACGGAGTTCAATCCATGCAGTTTCTGGTCCTACGAGCAAGAGTTGTTTTCTGCTAAGAAGAGTCACTATTGCGCTCCCATTGCCATACACAGTGCAAATAGCACTCGCGTCTGTTCCCAGCAAGTACAGTGTATTGGACTGAAGAGAAGCTACTGTTCTGGTCAGTTTCCTAAGCAGAGTTGAACTAGATATGCCCCATGTGTGTAGGAAGCACAGTTCTTTTGTTCTGAGCAAGCTCACTGTTCTGGCCCTATAGGAAACACAGGAGAGTAGAAGAGTGCTGTTTTCTCAAAAGCAGAGTGTGTTTCTTGCAAGGCGAGCTAGCGTTTGTTTCCCAGTCCTAAACGGAGTTGAATCCCATGCAGTTTGTGGTCCTACGAGCAAGAGTTGTTTTCTGCTAAGAAGAGTCACTATTGCGCTCCCATTGCCATACACAGTGCAAATAGCACTCGCGTCTGTTCCCAGCAAGTACAGTGTATTGGACTGAAGAGAAGCTACTGTTCTGGTCAGTTTCCTAAGCAGAGTTGAACTAGATATGCTCCGTGTGTGTAGGAAGCACAGTTCTTTTGTTCTGAGCAAGCTCACTGTTCTGGCCCTATAGGAAACACAGGAGAGTAGAAGAGTGCTGTTTTCTCAAAAGCAGAGTGTGTTTCTTGCAAGGCGAGCTAGCGTTTGTTTCCCAGTCCTAAACGGAGTTGAATCCCATGCAGTTTCTGGTCCTACGAGCAAGAGTTGTTTTCTGCTAAGAAGAGTCACTATTGCGCTCCCATTGCCATACACAGTGCAAATAGCACTCGCGTCTGTTCCCAGCAAGTACAGTGTATTGGACTGAAGAGAAGCTACTGTTCTGGTCAGTTTCCTAAGCAGAGTTGAACTAGATATGCCCCGTGTGTGTAGGAAGCACAGTTCTTTTGTTCTGAGCAAGCTCACTGTTCTGGCCCTATAGGAAACACAGGAGAGTAGAAGAGTGCTGTTTTCTCAAAAGCAGAGTGTGTTTCTTGCAAGGCGAGCTAGCGTTTGTTTCCCAGGCCTAAACGGAGTTGAATCCCATGCAGTTTCTGGTCCTACGAGCAAGAGTTGTTTTCTGCTAAGAAGAGTCACTATTGCGCTCCCATTGCCATACACAGTGCAAATAGCACTCGCGTCTGTTCCCAGCAAGTACAGTGTATTGGACTGAAGAGAAGCTACTGTTCTGGTCAGTTTCCTAAGCAGAGTTGAACTAGATATGCCCCGTGTGTGTAGGAAGCACAGTTCTTTTGTTCTGAGCAAGCTCACTGTTCTGGCCCTATAGGAAACACAGGAGAGTAGAAGAGTGCTGTTTTCTCAAAAGCAGAGTGTGTTTCTTGCAAGG
The DNA here is from genome assembly GCF_949786415.1 of Peromyscus eremicus. Lineage (NCBI taxonomy): Eukaryota > Metazoa > Chordata > Mammalia > Rodentia > Cricetidae > Peromyscus > Peromyscus eremicus. The sequence continues at coordinate 11,393 of NW_026737130.1, read as the reverse complement.
CGAGCTAGCGTTTGTTTCCCAGTCCTAAACGGAGTAGAATCCCATGCAGTTTCTGGTCCTACGAGCAAGAGTTGTTTTCTGCTAAGAAGAGTCACTATTGCGCTCCCATTGCCATACACAGTGCAAATAGCACTCGCGTCTGTTCCCAGCAAGTACAGTGTATTGGACTGAAGAGAAGCTATTGTTCTGGTCAGTTTCCTAAGCAGAGTTGAACTAGATATGCCCCGTGTGTGTAGGAAGCACAGTTCTTTTGTTCTGAGCAAGCTCACTGTTCTGGCCCTGTAGGAAACACAGGAGAGTAGAAGAGTGCTGTTTTCTCAAAAGCAGAGTGTGTTTCTTGCAAGGCGAGCTAGCGTTTGTTTCCCAGTCCTAAACGGAGTAGAATCCCATGCAGTTTGTGGTCCTACGAGCAAGAGTTGTTTTCTGCTAAGAAGAGTCACTATTGCGCTCCCATTGCCATACACAGTGCAAATAGCACTCGCGTCTGTTCCCAGCAAGTACAGTGTATTGGACTGAAGAGAAGCTACTGTTCTTGTCAGTTTCCTAAGCAGAGTTGAACTAGATATGCCCCGTGTGTGTAGGAAGCACAGTTCTTTTGTTCTGAGCAAGCTCACTGTTCTGGCCCTATAGGAAACACAGGAGAGTAGAAGAGTGCTGTTTTCTCAAAAGCAGAGTGTGTTTCTTGCAAGGCGAGCTAGCGTTTGTTTCCCAGTCCTAAACGGAGTTGAATCCCATGCAGTTTGTGGTCCTACGAGCAAGAGTTGTTTTCTGCTAAGAAGAGTCACTATTGCGCTCCCATTGCCATAAACAGTGCAAATAGCACTCGCGTCTGTTCCCAGCAAGTACAGTGTATTGGACTGAAGAGAAGCTACTGTTCTGGTCAGTTTCCTAAGCAGAGTTGAACTAGATATGCCCCGTGTGTGTAGGAAGCACAGTTTTTTTGTTCTGAGCAAGCTCACTGTTCTGGCCCTATAGGAAACACAGGAGAGTAGAAGAGTGCTGTTTTCTCAAAAGCAGAGTGTGTTTCTTGCAAGGCGAGCTAGCGTTTGTTTCCCAGTCCTAAACGGAGTTGAATCCCATGCAGTTTCTGGTCCTACGAGCAAGAGTTGTTTTCTGCTAAGAAGAGTCACTATTGCGCTCCCATTGCCATACACAGTGCAAATAGCACTCGCGTCTGTTCCCAGCAAGTACAGTGTATTGGACTGAAGAGAAGCTACTGTTCTGGTCAGTTTCCTAAGCAGAGTTGAACTAGATATGCCCCGTGTGTGTAGGAAGCACAGTTCTTTTGTTCTGAGCAAGCTCACTGTTCTGGCCCTATAGGAAACACAGGAGAGTAGAAGAGTGCTGTTTTCTCAAAAGCAGAGTGTGTTTCTTGCAAGGCGAGCTAGCGTTTGTTTCCCAGTCCTAAACGGAGTTGAATCCCATGCAGTTTCTGGTCCTACGAGCAAGAGTTGTTTTCTTCTAAGAAGAGTCACTATTGCGCTCCCATTGCCATACACAGTGCAAATAGCACTCGCGTCTGTTCCCAGCAAGTACAGTGTATTGGACTGAAGAGAAGCTATTGTTCTGGTCAGTTTCCTAAGCAGAGTTGAACTAGATATGCCCCGTGTGTGTAGGAAGCACAGTTCTTTTGTTCTGAGCAAGCTCACTGTTCTGCCCCTGTAATAAACACAGGAGAGTAGAAGAGTGCTGTTTTCTCAAAAGCAGAGTGTGTTTCTTGCAAGGCGAGCTAGCGTTTGTTTCCCAGTCCTAAACGGAGTAGAATCCCATGCAGTTTCTGGTCCTACGAGCAAGAGTTGTTTTCTGCTAAGAAGAGTCACTATTGCGCTCCCATTGCCATACACAGTGCAAATAGCACTCGCGTCTGTTCCCAGCAAGTACAGTGTATTGGACTGAAGAGAAGCTATTGTTCTGGTCAGTTTCCTAAGCAGAGTTGAACTAGATATGCCCCGTGTGTGTAGGAAGCACAGTTCTTTTGTTCTGAGCAAGCTCACTGTTCTGGCCCTGTAATAAACACAGGAGAGTAGAAGAGTGCTGTTTTCTCAAAAGCAGAGTGTGTTTCTTGCAAGGCGAGCTAGCGTTTGTTTCCCAGTCCTAAACGGAGTAGAATCCCATGCAGTTTCTGGTCCTACGAGCAAGAGTTGTTTTCTGCTAAGAAGAGTCACTATTGCGCTCCCATTGCCATACACAGTGCAAATAGCACTCGCGTCTGTTCCCAGCAAGTACAGTGTATTGGACTGAAGAGAAGCTACTGTTCTGGTCAGTTTCCTAAGCAGAGTTGAACTAGATATGCCCCGTGTGTGTAGGAAGCACAGTTCTTTTGTTCTGAGCAAGCTCACTGTTCTGGCCCTATAGGAAACACAGGAGAGTAGAAGAGTGCTGTTTTCTCAAAAGCAGAGTGTGTTTCTTGCAAGGCGAGCTAGCGTTTGTTTCCCAGTCCTAAACGGAGTTGAATCCCATGCAGTTTCTGGTCCTACGAGCAAGAGTTGTTTTCTGCTAAGAAGAGTCACTATTGCGCTCCCATTGCCATACACAGTGCAAATAGCACTGGCGTCTGTTCCCAGCAAGTACAGTGTATTGGACTGAAGAGAAGCTACTGTTCTGGTCAGTTTCCTAAGCAGAGTTGAACTAGATATGCCCCGTGTGTGTAGGAAGCACAGTTCTTTTGTTCTGAGCAAGCTCACTGTTCTGGCCCTATAGGAAACACAGGAGAGTAGAAGAGTGCTGTTTTCTCAAAAGCAGAGTGTGTTTCTTGCAAGGCGAGCTAGCGTTTGTTTCCCAGTCCTAAACGGAGTTGAATCCCATGCAGTTTGTGGTCCTACGAGCAAGAGTTGTTTTCTGCTAAGAAGAGTCACTATTGCGCTCCCATTGCCATACACAGTGCAAATAGCACTCGCGTCTGTTCCCAGCAAGTACAGTGTATTGGACTGAAGAGAAGCTACTGTTCTTGTCAGTTTCCTAAGCAGAGTTGAACTAGATATGCCCCGTGTGTGTAGGAAGCACAGTTTTTTTGTTCTGAGCAAGCTCACTGTTCTGGCCCTATAGGAAACACAGGAGAGTAGAAGAGTGCTGTTTTCTCAAAAGCAGAGTGTGTTTCTTGCAAGGCGAGCTAGCGTTTGTTTCCCAGTCCTAAACGGAGTTGAATCCCATGCAGTTTGTGGTCCTACGAGCAAGAGTTGTTTTCTGCTAAGAAGAGTCACTATTGCGCTCCCATTGCCATACACAGTGCAAATAGCACTCGCGTCTGTTCCCAGCAAGTACAGTGTATTGGACTGAAGAGAAGCTACTGTTCTGGTCAGTTTCCTAAGCAGAGTTGAACTAGATATGCCCCGTGTGTGTAGGAAGCACAGTTCTTTTGTTCTGAGCAAGCTCACTGTTCTGGCCCTATAGGAAACACAGGAGAGTAGAAGAGTGCTGTTTTCTCAAAAGCAGAGTGTGTTTCTTGCAAGGCGAGCTAGCGTTTGTTTCCCAGTCCTAAACGGAGTTGAATCCCATGCAGTTTCTGGTCCTACGAGCAAGAGTTGTTTTCTGCTAAGAAGAGTCACTATTGCGCTCCCATTGCCATACACAGTGCAAATAGCACTCGCGTCTGTTCCCAGCAAGTACAGTGTATTGGACTGAAGAGAAGCTACTCTTCTGGTCAGTTTCCGAAGCAGAGTTGAACTAGATATGCCCCGTGTGTGTAGGAAGCACAGTTCTTTTGTTCTGAGCAAGCTCACTGTTCTGGCCCTATAGGAAACACAGGAGAGTAGAAGAGTGCTGTTTTCTCAAAAGCAGAGTGTGTTTCTTGCAAGGCGAGCTAGCGTTTGTTTCCCAGGCCTAAACGGAGTTGAATCCCATGCAGTTTCTGGTCCTACGAGCAAGAGTTGTTTTCTGCTAAGAAGAGTCACTATTGCGCTCCCATTGCCATACACAGTGCAAATAGCACTCGCGTCTGTTCCCAGCAAGTACAGTGTATTGGACTGAAGAGAAGCTACTGTTCTGGTCAGTTTCCTAAGCAGAGTTGAACTAGATATGCCCCGTGTGTGTAGGAAGCACAGTTCTTTTGTTCTGAGCAAGCTCACTGTTCTGGCCCTATAGGAAACACAGGAGAGTAGAAGAGTGCTGTTTTCTCAAAAGCAGAGTGTGTTTCTTGCAAGGCGAGCTAGCGTTTGTTTCCCAGTCCTAAACGGAGTAGAATCCCATGCAGTTTCTGGTCCTACGAGCAAGAGTTGTTTTCTTCTAAGAAGAGTCACTATTGCGCTCCCATTGCCATACACAGTGCAAATAGCACTCGCGTCTGTTCCCAGCAAGTACAGTGTATTGGACTGAAGAGAAGCTATTGTTCTGGTCAGTTTCCTAAGCAGAGTTGAACTAGATATGCCCCGTGTGTGTAGGAAGCACAGTTCTTTTGTTCTGAGCAAGCTCACTGTTCTGCCCCTGTAATAAACACAGGAGAGTAGAAGAGTGCTGTTTTCTCAAAAGCAGAGTGTGTTTCTTGCAAGGCGAGCTAGCGTTTGTTTCCCAGTCCTAAACGGAGTAGAATCCCATGCAGTTTCTGGTCCTACGAGCAAGAGTTGTTTTCTGCTAAGAAGAGTCACTATTGCGCTCCCATTGCCATACACAGTGCAAATAGCACTCGCGTCTGTTCCCAGCAAGTACAGTGTATTGGACTGAAGAGAAGCTACTGTTCTGGTCAGTTTCCTAAGCAGAGTTGAACTAGATATGCCCCGTGTGTGTAGGAAGCACAGTTCTTTTGTTCTGAGCAAGCTCACTGTTCTGGCCCTATAGGAAACACAGGAGAGTAGAAGAGTGCTGTTTTCTCAAAAGCAGAGTGTGTTTCTTGCAAGGCGAGCTAGCGTTTGTTTCCCAGTCCTAAACGGAGTTGAATCCCATGCAGTTTCTGGTCCTACGAGCAAGAGTTGTTTTCTGCTAAGAAGAGTCACTATTGCGCTCCCATTGCCATACACAGTGCAAATAGCACTCGCGTCTGTTCCCAGCAAGTACAGTGTATTGGACTGAAGAGAAGCTACTGTTCTGGTCAGTTTCCTAAGCAGAGTTGAACTAGATATGCCCCGTGTGTGTAGGAAGCACAGTTCTTTTGTTCTGAGCAAGCTCACTGTTCTGGCCCTATAGGAAACACAGGAGAGTAGAAGAGTGCTGTTTTCTCAAAAGCAGAGTGTGTTTCTTGCAAGGCGAGCTAGCGTTTGTTTCCCAGGCCTAAACGGAGTTGAATCCCATGCAGTTTCTGGTCCTACGAGCAAGAGTTGTTTTCTGCTAAGAAGAGTCACTATTGCGCTCCCATTGCCATACACAGTGCAAATAGCACTCGCGTCTGTTCCCAGCAAGTACAGTGTATTGGACTGAAGAGAAGCTACTGTTCTGGTCAGTTTCCTAAGCAGAGTTGAACTAGATATGCCCCGTGTGTGTAGGAAGCACAGTTCTTTTGTTCTGAGCAAGCTCACTGTTCTGGCCCTATAGGAAACACAGGAGAGTAGAAGAGTGCTGTTTTCTCAAAAGCAGAGTGTGTTTCTTGCAAGGCGAGCTAGCGTTTGTTTCCCAGTCCTAAACGGAGTAGAATCCCATGCAGTTTCTGGTCCTACGAGCAAGAGTTGTTTTCTGCTAAGAAGAGTCACTATTGCGCTCCCATTGCCATACACAGTGCAAATAGCACTCGCGTCTGTTCCCAGCAAGTACAGTGTATTGGACTGAAGAGAAGCTATTGTTCTGGTCAGTTTCCTAAGCAGAGTTGAACTAGATATGCCCCGTGTGTGTAGGAAGCACAGTTCTTTTGTTCTGAGCAAGCTCACTGTTCTGGCCCTGTAGGAAACACAGGAGAGTAGAAGAGTGCTGTTTTCTCAAAAGCAGAGTGTGTTTCTTGCAAGGCGAGCTAGCGTTTGTTTCCCAGTCCTAAACGGAGTAGAATCCCATGCAGTTTGTGGTCCTACGAGCAAGAGTTGTTTTCTGCTAAGAAGAGTCACTATTGCGCTCCCATTGCCATACACAGTGCAAATAGCACTCGCGTCTGTTCCCAGCAAGTACAGTGTATTGGACTGAAGAGAAGCTACTGTTCTTGTCAGTTTCCTAAGCAGAGTTGAACTAGATATGCCCCGTGTGTGTAGGAAGCACAGTTCTTTTGTTCTGAGCAAGCTCACTGTTCTGGCCCTATAGGAAACACAGGAGAGTAGAAGAGTGCTGTTTTCTCAAAAGCAGAGTGTGTTTCTTGCAAGGCGAGCTAGCGTTTGTTTCCCAGTCCTAAACGGAGTTGAATCCCATGCAGTTTGTGGTCCTACGAGCAAGAGTTGTTTTCTGCTAAGAAGAGTCACTATTGCGCTCCCATTGCCATAAACAGTGCAAATAGCACTCGCGTCTGTTCCCAGCAAGTACAGTGTATTGGACTGAAGAGAAGCTACTGTTCTGGTCAGTTTCCTAAGCAGAGTTGAACTAGATATGCCCCGTGTGTGTAGGAAGCACAGTTTTTTTGTTCTGAGCAAGCTCACTGTTCTGGCCCTATAGGAAACACAGGAGAGTAGAAGAGTGCTGTTTTCTCAAAAGCAGAGTGTGTTTCTTGCAAGGCGAGCTAGCGTTTGTTTCCCAGTCCTAAACGGAGTTGAATCCCATGCAGTTTCTGGTCCTACGAGCAAGAGTTGTTTTCTGCTAAGAAGAGTCACTATTGCGCTCCCATTGCCATACACAGTGCAAATAGCACTCGCGTCTGTTCCCAGCAAGTACAGTGTATTGGACTGAAGAGAAGCTACTGTTCTGGTCAGTTTCCTAAGCAGAGTTGAACTAGATATGCCCCGTGTGTGTAGGAAGCACAGTTCTTTTGTTCTGAGCAAGCTCACTGTTCTGGCCCTATAGGAAACACAGGAGAGTAGAAGAGTGCTGTTTTCTCAAAAGCAGAGTGTGTTTCTTGCAAGGCGAGCTAGCGTTTGTTTCCCAGTCCTAAACGGAGTTGAATCCCATGCAGTTTCTGGTCCTACGAGCAAGAGTTGTTTTCTTCTAAGAAGAGTCACTATTGCGCTCCCATTGCCATACACAGTGCAAATAGCACTCGCGTCTGTTCCCAGCAAGTACAGTGTATTGGACTGAAGAGAAGCTATTGTTCTGGTCAGTTTCCTAAGCAGAGTTGAACTAGATATGCCCCGTGTGTGTAGGAAGCACAGTTCTTTTGTTCTGAGCAAGCTCACTGTTCTGCCCCTGTAATAAACACAGGAGAGTAGAAGAGTGCTGTTTTCTCAAAAGCAGAGTGTGTTTCTTGCAAGGCGAGCTAGCGTTTGTTTCCCAGTCCTAAACGGAGTAGAATCCCATGCAGTTTCTGGTCCTACGAGCAAGAGTTGTTTTCTGCTAAGAAGAGTCACTATTGCGCTCCCATTGCCATACACAGTGCAAATAGCACTCGCGTCTGTTCCCAGCAAGTACAGTGTATTGGACTGAAGAGAAGCTATTGTTCTGGTCAGTTTCCTAAGCAGAGTTGAACTAGATATGCCCCGTGTGTGTAGGAAGCACAGTTCTTTTGTTCTGAGCAAGCTCACTGTTCTGGCCCTGTAATAAACACAGGAGAGTAGAAGAGTGCTGTTTTCTCAAAAGCAGAGTGTGTTTCTTGCAAGGCGAGCTAGCGTTTGTTTCCCAGTCCCTAAACGGAGTAGAATCCCATGCAGTTTCTGGTCCTACGAGCAAGAGTTGTTTTCTGCTAAGAAGAGTCACTATTGCGCTCCCATTGCCATACACAGTGCAAATAGCACTCGCGTCTGTTCCCAGCAAGTACAGTGTATTGGACTGAAGAGAAGCTACTGTTCTGGTCAGTTTCCTAAGCAGAGTTGAACTAGATATGCCCCGTGTGTGTAGGAAGCACAGTTCTTTTGTTCTGAGCAAGCTCACTGTTCTGGCCCTATAGGAAACACAGGAGAGTAGAAGAGTGCTGTTTTCTCAAAAGCAGAGTGTGTTTCTTGCAAGGCGAGCTAGCGTTTGTTTCCCAGTCCTAAACGGAGTTGAATCCCATGCAGTTTCTGGTCCTACGAGCAAGAGTTGTTTTCTGCTAAGAAGAGTCACTATTGCGCTCCCATTGCCATACACAGTGCAAATAGCACTGGCGTCTGTTCCCAGCAAGTACAGTGTATTGGACTGAAGAGAAGCTACTGTTCTGGTCAGTTTCCTAAGCAGAGTTGAACTAGATATGCCCCGTGTGTGTAGGAAGCACAGTTCTTTTGTTCTGAGCAAGCTCACTGTTCTGGCCCTATAGGAAACACAGGAGAGTAGAAGAGTGCTGTTTTCTCAAAAGCAGAGTGTGTTTCTTGCAAGGCGAGCTAGCGTTTGTTTCCCAGTCCTAAACGGAGTTGAATCCCATGCAGTTTCTGGTCCTACGAGCAAGAGTTGTTTTCTGCTAAGAAGAGTCACTATTGCGCTCCCATTGCCATACACAGTGCAAATAGCACTCGCGTCTGTTCCCAGCAAGTACAGTGTATTGGACTGAAGAGAAGCTACTGTTCTTGTCAGTTTCCTAAGCAGAGTTGAACTAGATATGCCCCGTGTGTGTAGGAAGCACAGTTTTTTTTGTTCTGAGCAAGCTCACTGTTCTGGCCCTATAGGAAACACAGGAGAGTAGAAGAGTGCTGTTTTCTCAAAAGCAGAGTGTGTTTCTTGCAAGGCGAGCTAGCGTTTGTTTCCCAGTCCTAAACGGAGTTGAAATCCCATGCAGTTTGTGGTCCTACGAGCAAGAGTTGTTTTCTGCTAAGAAGAGTCACTATTGCGCTCCCATTGCCATACACAGTGCAAATAGCACTCGCGTCTGTTCCCAGCAAGTACAGTGTATTGGACTGAAGAGAAGCTACTGTTCTGGTCAGTTTCCTAAGCAGAGTTGAACTAGATATGCCCCGTGTGTGTAGGAAGCACAGTTCTTTTGTTCTGAGCAAGCTCACTGTTCTGGCCCTATAGGAAACACAGGAGAGTAGAAGAGTGCTGTTTTCTCAAAAGCAGAGTGTGTTTCTTGCAAGGCGAGCTAGCGTTTGTTTCCCAGTCCTAAACGGAGTTGAATCCCATGCAGTTTCTGGTCCTACGAGCAAGAGTTGTTTTCTGCTAAGAAGAGTCACTATTGCGCTCCCATTGCCATACACAGTGCAAATAGCACTCGCGTCTGTTCCCAGCAAGTACAGTGTATTGGACTGAAGAGAAGCTACTCTTCTGGTCAGTTTCCGAAGCAGAGTTGAACTAGATATGCCCCGTGTGTGTAGGAAGCACAGTTCTTTTGTTCTGAGCAAGCTCACTGTTCTGGCCCTATAGGAAACACAGGAGAGTAGAAGAGTGCTGTTTTCTCAAAAGCAGAGTGTGTTTCTTGCAAGGCGAGCTAGCGTTTGTTTCCCAGGCCTAAACGGAGTTGAATCCCATGCAGTTTCTGGTCCTACGAGCAAGAGTTGTTTTCTGCTAAGAAGAGTCACTATTGCGCTCCCATTGCCATACACAGTGCAAATAGCACTCGCGTCTGTTCCCAGCAAGTACAGTGTATTGGACTGAAGAGAAGCTACTGTTCTGGTCAGTTTCCTAAGCAGAGTTGAACTAGATATGCCCCGTGTGTGTAGGAAGCACAGTTCTTTTGTTCTGAGCAAGCTCACTGTTCTGGCCCTATAGGAAACACAGGAGAGTAGAAGAGTGCTGTTTTCTCAAAAGCAGAGTGTGTTTCTTGCAAGGCGAGCTAGCGTTTGTTTCCCAGTCCTAAACGGAGTAGAATCCCATGCAGTTTCTGGTCCTACGAGCAAGAGTTGTTTTCTTCTAAGAAGAGTCACTATTGCGCTCCCATTGCCATACACAGTGCAAATAGCACTCGCGTCTGTTCCCAGCAAGTACAGTGTATTGGAAAGAGAAGCTATTGTTCTGGTCAGTTTCCTAAGCAGAGTTGAACTAGATATGCCCCGTGTGTGTAGGAAGCACAGTTCTTTTGTTCTGAGCAAGCTCACTGTTCTGCCCCTGTAATAAACACAGGAGAGTAGAAGAGTGCTGTTTTCTCAAAAGCAGAGTGTGTTTCTTGCAAGGCGAGCTAGCGTTTGTTTCCCAGTCCTAAACGGAGTAGAATCCCATGCAGTTTCTGGTCCTACGAGCAAGAGTTGTTTTCTGCTAAGAAGAGTCACTATTGCGCTCCCATTGCCATACACAGTGCAAATAGCACTCGCGTCTGTTCCCAGCAAGTACAGTGTATTGGACTGAAGAGAAGCTATTGTTCTGGTCAGTTTCCTAAGCAGAGTTGAACTAGATATGCCCCGTGTGTGTAGGAAGCACAGTTCTTTTGTTCTGAGCAAGCTCACTGTTCTGGCCCTGTAGGAAACACAGGAGAGTAGAAGAGTGCTGTTTTCTCAAAAGCAGAGTGTGTTTCTTGCAAGGCGAGCTAGCGTTTGTTTCCCAGTCCTAAACGGAGTAGAATCCCATGCAGTTTCTGGTCCTACGAGCAAGAGTTGTTTTCTGCTAAGAAGAGTCACTATTGCGCTCCCATTGCCATACACAGTGCAAATAGCACTCGCGTCTGTTCCCAGCAAGTACAGTGTATTGGACTGAAGAGAAGCTACTGTTCTGGTCAGTTTCCTAAGCAGAGTTGAACTAGATATGCCCCGTGTGTGTAGGAAGCACAGTTCTTTTGTTCTGAGCAAGCTCACTGTTCTGGCCCTATAGGAAACACAGGAGAGTAGAAGAGTGCTGTTTTCTCAAAAGCAGAGTGTGTTTCTTGCAAGGCGAGCTAGCGTTTGTTTCCCAGTCCTAAACGGAGTTGAATCCCATGCAGTTTCTGGTCCTACGAGCAAGAGTTGTTTTCTGCTAAGAAGAGTCACTATTGCGCTCCCATTGCCATACACAGTGCAAATAGCACTCGCGTCTGTTCCCAGCAAGTACAGTGTATTGGACTGAAGAGAAGCTACTGTTCTTGTCAGTTTCCTAAGCAGAGTTGAACTAGATATGCCCCGTGTGTGTAGGAAGCACAGTTTTTTTGCTCTGAGCAAGCTCACTGTTCTGGCCCTATAGGAAACACAGGAGAGTAGAAGAGTGCTGTTTTCTCAAAAGCAGAGTGTGTTTCTTGCAAGGCGAGCTAGCGTTTGTTTCCCAGTCCTAAACGGAGTTGATTCCCATGCAGTTTCTGGTCCTACGAGCAAGAGTTGTTTTCTGCTAAGAAGAGTCACTATTGCGCTCCCATTGCCATACACAGTGCAAATAGCACTCGCGTCTGTTCCCAGCAAGTACAGTGTATTGGACTGAAGAGAAGCTACTGTTCTGGTCAGTTTCCTAAGCAGAGTTGAACTAGATATGCCCCATGTGTGTAGGAAGCACAGTTCTTTTGTTCTGAGCAAGCTCACTGTTCTGGCCCTATAGGAAACACAGGAGAGTAGAAGAGTGCTGTTTTCTCAAAAGCAGAGTGTGTTTCTTGCAAGGCGAGCTAG